>NW_017259535.1:496707-504089 GCF_001594045.1 Atta colombica | reverse complement strand
TATACAATTTATAATAAAAATATAAAAATTTATATGTTTTTACAAAAATGAGACCTTTAATTGTGCAAATATATATCATATTCATATTAAACAGAAAATTACAATAACAGTATATTTTATTTGTTTCTATAAATGTATATATATTTTTATGATATTGTATAACATAATGGTAATCATATATATATTATTATTTGCATTTTTATGTTCGTGTATATAACAATAATATAATTAAAAAAAAATTATACATAATTCGTTGATGAATTAATACTTAAATTCCTATAAAATTAACTCCATTGATAAATTTATTTTTACAAACCGTTTAATTACCCTAAAGAAGAATAATTTTATTTGTAAATTGTGACTTTACTTTAAGTGTGTGTGTAACCGTACACTTTATTTAATGGTATATAAGTTCAAAAATTATATATTTTAATTGTTGTAATTTTGCATGTAATTTTTTTTATAGTGTGCAATTAGAATACTCGACCTTGACGAAGTCGTTGATCTTGGACTACCATCGATGTATTATGCATGATGTAAAGTCAATGACTTGACCGAACGCATCTCTTTGGGAGAAAAGAATCGTTGTCGATAAGCCAGTGAGACTTTAAATGTCTCGTTTTTATATGCCAGCCACGTACAAACTGTGCTACACGCTACATGCGATCCTTAAACCGTAGCTTCGTTTCGTGCGCGAGTTCCACAGTTGCATCACGATGCGTCAAGAAGAGAAGAGAAAAAGAAAGAGAACCAGAATCACTCTCTTCGAAAATTTTACAATTCTCGTGGAATTGCATCTCGCAAATCCCGGTAAAAACGTTTTATCTCGATAAACACGAGGCGAGTTTAAAATGCTCCGATATTAATATCCTGTTTGTGTAGAATAATCTCGGACGAAAGCGGCGAATTTTGATGTACCTTCGAAAGTCTATGGTCTAATCTAAGCGTTCGAGATAATTTGGGGCCCAGAGAGAAAGTCTCTTTGTTGAATCATCGCTCTTCGCCGAAGTCGTCACCGACATCGCCGGTATTTCTCCCTTAGAATTCCCGGTATGCGAAAACGAGCCCGTTTTGTGACTCACCGCTTACACTCCATTTCTACGTAGCTGCACCCACGTAATATTTCCATGTAATGAAAAATATTAATTCTGAGAGTCGCGATCCCAAGCAAGTTTCCGCGGTTGATGATTCGACCCGACCATATGAATCTCGCGACTCATCACGCATTAATTCGGTCATGCATTATTTACTTGAGGAAATTATTCGCAGGTTGATTGTGCGAAAATTAAATCGCTCGAGTGAATTCCTGCCTTTACGTGCGATCGCGCGGTCGCGGTTGGAAGCGGTTTAATCTCGCGGATTTTGCATAACGATGATTTATATCGTCATTATGAAGAACGCGCGCTGTGAAGAATGCACACCGTGAAGAACGCGTGCGACTTTGCTATAAAAAATTATAGAATATAATAGCAAAGGTGAATTACACTAGTTTGCAATAAAAAATTATTTCAAATCTTCGGACTAGATGTTTCTTGTAGATTTTTAAATACTGAAAACGATGCCGTAAGCTAAAAAATTCCAGCACGTCTAATTTCCAAAATAATTAGTGTCCAAAAATGGCTTTTTTACGATATTTTTTGTAAAGGTTAACTTTATCTTAAAATTATGAACGACAATTATAAAATCACAAACATATTGTTCATCCCTTATAAAATATTTTCTTTTATTTCGATATAAAAATTATAAGTATGACTTCATTGTCATAAGCAAAAAAATTTACTATCTTAGAAAAACTGTATATTTGAATCCTTTATAACATGATTAAAAAGTAAGATATTGAAATAAACATAACCTTTTTTACAAAAAAAATGTTAAATATAACAAAAAAGCAATTTTTGACAAACTAAACCTCAATTATACTTCGGAAACCTAATGTTCTAAAATTTAACTTGTAACATTATTTTCAGCATTGAAAAATCCATAAGAAACACCTTATCTAATTTAAAGTAATTAAGAAAAACAATTTTTTGTAAATTAGTGTTATCGAGCGAAAAAAATGGGAATAATTACTGCCGGATAATCACGTCCGCACCTTGCATTTCCGATCAATTCGACGTGACACGACAATCATTGGTTTCTCCTTCCCTTCACACGCTCGTCTCTCTCCGGTGAATGGTAATCACGTAATCAGCCGCAGCAAGCGTCGTTTTGCACCGGCGAAACAATAAGGATTACACGGCGCGGCCAATCGCGCTGACTGATTTATTGTCGGGTGACAGGTTTTGAAGAGGATCATAAACGACGAGCCTGTGCGTGCGTTGGCAATACACAGAACGGTATCAAACGCCAGAGAAGGTCGACCACGACCAGCTCTAAACGAGCTGTAACCCCGCAATTCCCACGTACTCGTCGTGGGATGCCATTCCTCGCCGCGCGAAAAACGGGACCTCGACAATGCGATCGGCGCGCAACACGAGCCAACGACAGGTGCGACAGGTCACTCGTTAGTCGTTGCTGAGTGGCGTGGGGGAAGTTATAAATACTCGTTACTCAAATCTCTACAATTGTCAGTAGGAAATGTTAAACTAAAGCCTAATCCAGCTTTACGCTCTTTGATTTCTGCTTCTCGCTTTTATACCATTTTTTATCTCCTGCCTTTTTGCCTCTCATCCTTTTTACCTTCTTCCTTTCCTGTCGCCCGAGATAAAAATTGACGAACTTGGGAAGAGGCAAGAAACAGGTGAAAAAAAAATTATTATCGATGAAATGGTCGCAAAGAAGGAAAAAGCACGAAATAAAAAGTGTGAAGCAAGAAATATATTGCAGATCAGACTTAAACGAGATCCGAGGAAATCTCGCGTGTATACCTTTCCCAAAAACTGTCCTTTGTAGTAGGCGTTCCCCTGCACGGGATCGACAACGTAGTCGCTTTCCTGCTCGCCGGAGTTGTTCCAGGAAGAGGACATAGAGGGGCCTGGTGCCTTGACGACGCTAGTCGTTCTCGCCAACGAGACCGGCACGTTGCCGAAGCGGCCGCCGTTCGTCGTCGAGGTGATGTTGCTACCCGTGGTGGTGGCCACGTTGCTGGCCGACGTGGAGACGTCCTGGGCCAGATTGTTGTCGGTCCTGGAGGTCGACGGTTGCGCCGAGGAAGTCGCGTAAATGAGTGTGGAGGTCGGCGTTGCGGTCCGTGCCTCCTCCTCGTTCCGGAACATCGCCGAGCCGCCGCCGCCGATGTCCTTGAGGAGATCCGAGGGGACGGTAGGGTAGATGACCTGCCTCGAAGACAGCTCTACCTCCGAGGGTAAAGACGTGCCGTGCCTGCGGCTTCTTCGACGCACAAGGCTTTGCAGAGAGGCGGAGCCCTTGGAAAAGCCTTGACGCGACCGGCCGTCTGGCACCGACCTGGTGCTGCCAGTCCCAGCGGAATCGATCCTCCGCTTCGAACATTCCGGTTCCGAGACGGTGCGGATGGTCTCGTCGAACTCCTCGCGGTATCTTGCGACGTGGCAGCTGGTCGCCGCCACCTCGGCGGAGCGCAACTCGGTCCCGCACATCGTCTCCGACAATAGACCGCGACTGTTTGTCGTCACATCGCGCGGTATGGCGCCCTGCACGTCGATTATACTCGGCGGTAACATTTCGATGACGATTGGAATTCTACGGAATCAGTAGTGCGCGAGCTTCGTTCCGCGTAGAACCCGTCATCGGCTTGACGAAAAAGCGTCGACGACTGTCGTAATTCGAAGACTTCATGGAAAAGAATTACATTTTCGAACGCATTCAGGGTCGTCGACGATCGCGGTGGCGGTTTGCAGCTTCTCCGGGAGCAATCGCGAGATCTTGCAACTAGGGGTGCATTCGGTGTCGTCATATCTAGATCGACTAGATAATGATACGACTGTAGAGCGATTCCAAGTTTCTTCAAACGTCACCGACGTCGCGACGCCGACGTATCGAACCGATACTATCTGGTTCAGATTTAACAATCGGGAAGAGGACTGCGAAACTCGCAGGAATGGAGTCTACCATCCACGCGACGACGCAGGAAATTGCGGTGATATTAGACGAGAGATTCTCGTTCCCGTTGATTCGATTGCCCGTGTCACTCCTTCCAAGTTCAACAAGGTTGACATCAAGGTTGGCATGTCACGCTTGTTTTTTAGAGCGAGACGGCTCGTCCTACCCCCGGCGAGCATCGCGACTCGCGACACACGTGCATCTCCGTTCAATAGTTGGCATCCGTCCTTCCGGATGCTCTCGCGAGGTGCTCTTCAAAGTACCGTCAATCACAATCGAATCGGGCACTTCACCAGGAAACAATGCTAGTTGATACTAGTCACCCCACGACAAATAGGGAGGTTCTTCCATGATCACAGAGAAGTCTTTTGTCACTTGCGAGTTTTTGTGCAAACCAGTTTCTTTACAAGTTTTTTTTTTCAACACGATGGCGACGTTCCCTAAGATGACTCCACGATCTAGAATGTTCCGGTGAAGATGCTTCTTGTACGTTTTTGTTTTTTTTTTCCAAATCTCCGCGAACTCCTCGACAACACACGAACGCGTTTGTGACGCTTTCGCCAGCTCGCCTCAAGTCTCGAGTCTCGACTCGTAGCTGATGTACGAGTCCGCTCGCCACTGTTCGCCGCTGCGCCGACCTGACGACCGACACCCTCTGCCTCCGCTTCTTCTGCCCCCACTATGGGTAAAGTCAGGGCCGTACGATCGAGGGAAGAATCACAGTTGAATCGAAGAGTATCGTCGATTTCTTCTTCCACGCTCGCGCGAAATAGATTCTGAGACTATCTGTGTCTTTCATCGATTCATAATACACTGAGAAAACATGTACTAAATTTTAATAAATATTTTTTTTTTAATAGTGCCAATTAAAATTTATTTGCAATAAAAAAAGATAGTTCATCATAAATCAAATTAACGATTCCTGTCCAAGTATATCTGTATATTTAGCTAGTACTATTCAAACAAAATAATTGATTAAAATTTAGAATATTTTTTCAATGTAGAATCATCATAAATAAATTCTCAAATGTTGTCTCATGTTTTTTTCTTATTTACGAATTCCTGATTAAATATTACAGATAGAACGAATCCCGAAATGACACGGAAAAGAATAAAGTTTATTAAGTGTTAGTTTAATTGAAAGTAATTTTAATTAATTCAGCTCTTAATTAATTCAATAACAATATTAACAAAACAAATAACATCTTACTCAAATAAGAGTATGACATATTTGCTTCATTAATAAAATTATTGAATTAACAAGATTTCTTTCAATGACAGTATAATTCTTTTGACAATCTATCAATATAATTAGTATAATTTATCTATAATTAGTATAATTCTTTGTCAATGACAGTATAATTCAACAATTCTTTTTTAATTAGAATTAATGAATTTTATAAATTAATTTCAATTAGAATAATATTGTTAATATTATCATAACGTGATTAATATCATTTTTTTCAGTGCGATCATGTAATGTTAAACGATCTCAGAAAGAAATAACGAGATTGACTGACATCCCAACAAATGAGAATGGATTGAAATGAATTAAAATGGATTCAGATTTTCAGAAATATTGACGAATGTTAAAATAAATGCTTTTCAATCCTGAATGCATTTTTATTCATTTATAGGAATTGCATGAAGCATATCTTTATGCCTTTCAAAATAATATTAAGCCTAAAAATAATATTAGCTTTTTCTGTGCACAATACACACATTGTGAATTCAATTCAAAATTTTGAATAGGAAATGTAGTTTTTCAATTCAATTGCACCCAATTGAATCCAATTAAATCCAAAAAAAGTATCCGCTATTTAAAATATGCATTCGGATAGAAAAAAATTTCAATCCATTTTAATCCATTCTCATTTGCTGGGATAAGAAAACGTTAGTGAGTAACATTTTCTCTCTGATATTCGCTCATCGAGAACGAATAAGAAGGCAAGCGTTAAAAATGCAGGGAGAGCGAATGTCTCTGTTTTATTGAGACACGCAAATCGTCGCGTGCGATCATACGAAAGTAGAATGCGCTGTGTATGCACTTATGCCACTCGTGCTCCCCGAAGTAGTATATACAGCGTGGCCAACGCTAAACTCGCTAAGAATTCTGCAGTGCATCGTGAGAAAGCGCATTGTTTCTAGCACAAGTGCGCAGTGCGCACAAAGGAAATGCAAAGATTGGCATTTATTCGCCTCGCCAACGAGGAGAGAAGTACAGCCGAATAATACAAATAAACTGTTATTAAACGAACAGTTAGAAAAAGTTATCGTCGAAAGATTAATGAACAATAGATTGACAATTGTGAAAGTAAATTTGCTACTAGAAAGCCTCAGATCTTTCTCCAAACGACTAATGCCTGTTTCCGCCAATATAAATTAACTTAATCTCGGTTTAACTTACTGTTCATCTTTTTCCAATTCTAAGAATTAGAAAAAGATAAAGTTTATGTAAAGTGAACCGAGATTAAGATTAAGATAATTAATCTGTATCTTGCTAGAAACAGATATAAAGCCACAATCACACTACGGATTGCTAGTTGATAGTTCTACTTTAGCCAATCACGATGAAACGAGTATGAACTAGGCTTTAGGGTGCAATTTACTTGATGCTACAATTGCTTCGAAGTATTTGATTGATCAATCAATAGAATTTCTTTGATTAATCAAAAAATGCTTTAAAGCATTTACAGTAACTAATTATAAGTGGATCGTAGCCCAAGTATTTTAATAAGTATTCGTATAATCGATCAGATTTCACGATCTCTCATTACTGAAGAAACAAAGTTAATAGAGAAACGGTATCGTGGAGTTTGGAATCTGTAATGTGTCAAGTATCATATATAAAATATATTGATTTAACAGCATTAGCCAACAGTCTATAAATTGAAAATAATCTCATGTTCATTCAATAACAGAACGCCACTTCTTGTTTTAATAAAATGTTATTTGTTTCATTAATATATTATTATTGAATTAACAAGGTTATTTTCAATTTGACTGCTGTACAGTTGATGCTGTTTAAGGTATTCATCATTTTTCTCGTGTAGGATCGTATTATTGCAATAAACTGTCTTCTGCAGATTGGAATTTTCACAAATGAATTGGAAATCTTTCATAATGTATTTCAAGAAATAAGGTAACATCCATAGTTTATTATATAGCTTATTAATGTCTTAATGATGTCTTAACGTCAATAAGACATCGTTAAAACGTTACTTGTTACTCGCACATCGTTGGAGTGACTCGAGTATGTGTCGGGCGTTTAATGTAAATAAGATAGATAAAACATAAGTGATGGCACGCGAAGAGGTCATAGAATAAACCCTCTCTCTCTCTCTCTCTCTCTCTCTCTCTCT
>NW_017259535.1:458457-496607 GCF_001594045.1 Atta colombica | reverse complement strand
CTCCCCCTCCCTCTCTCTCTCCCTCCCCCTCCCTCTCTCTCTCTCTCTTCAATCGCGAGAAAGAATTTCATATCTAATTGATCAATCAAAAAATTGCTTCAAAACATTTGTAGCATTAATGTCCGTTTCCACCAATGTAGATTAACTTTAATCTCGGTTTAACTTACTCTTCATTTTTTTCTAGTTCTAAAAATTAGAATTTCTACGTTGGTGGAAATGGGCATAAGTGGATCGTACATACAAAGAAAAATCACTGTTAAAAAAAAGTACTGTTAAAAAAAAGTGATTATCTATTTTTCTTCTTTTTTTCGATGACAGTTTATCCCAAAAACCAACCTGAGCGCGAATTCGCATCTTTCGCGCGTTTCTTTTGCCACCTGATTTTATACGAGAATCGAAGTCGCGTTACGTCCCTGTCTCTACCTATTTGCTTCGTTGTCCTCGTGTCCAACCTGCCGTCTCCTTCACACTCGTTTGTTCTGATTGTACTTTCTCTTTCTTTCTTCTCTCCCTCGTGCCGGCGCTCCACCGCCATCAAGCCATGGAACACGCAATGTTTCGTCATGCGTATTCGGTCATTCACACACTGTATATACCTGTTCCAACATTTGTGATGCACTCTAAGTGCGTATCTAAATATAGTAATGAGAATAGAAAGAGACGAACGAATGACGCTACTCCGGTCGTTTACTTTCGGATCGAAAATCTCCTTACGTTCGGAATCCGATCGATTTCCGCTCGCGCGAGTTTTCATAACCGCATGCATTGCATCGAGAAAAATGTCTGAATGAAAATGGACCAGAAAATTTTGATTATATCAATCAAAGAATCATATCAAAGAATTTTTATTCAGGACAGGACAAGAAAAAACAGGACGAATTAGAATTCCAATCAGACATTTTTCTCATATAGTCTTCATCCTATTAGAATTTAATAGATTAAACTAAAGAAAGTTAATCTGATTCATCTGTTTTTTTCAATCAAAATTCCACTTAATTCAATCAAACATTTTTCTCCATATATAGTCTTCATTCAAATGAATCGTTAATCATTTATATATATAGACAACGATCGAAAGAGCTGACGTATTGCACGGTGCAAATCGCTGTCGTGGCACGTTAGATTGTGTTACTTGCATCGGCCATTCGAGCGTGTGCGATTCAAGTTCACTGGATTGGAAGCAGCCAGCGATTACTGTCGCTTTTAATGACGTTACTATTAAAGCTGTCACAATTTTTGCGATATACATTGGGAGAAAGCAGCTGCGCGAGTTCTTTGAACTACAATAGAGTAAATCCTATTATCATTTCGATACTTTGCGATAAATATCCAAATGTGCATTCGAAAACTCGAAGTGAAAATTATAAGATATCTTTGGAGCTGACGCTAAAATCGATAGAATAATTGATGCTGGATCTGTAAAGCTTTATATTCACAAAATTAGAAATTACTTTGAAATTTCTAATTTACAGAGAAAAAAATCGAACAATCGTATTTTCAATGCAAATAGCTGTTCAAATTGTTCAAATGCGTTAATTCTTTTTCCGTCCGAGATCTCGGAGCGATTTTTAGCATCGTGAATATAAGACTTATTGATGTTAATTAAAGAACTAATTAATTTCAAGGAATTATTTATTTTAACTGCACCGAAGAAGACCTTTTAATTGATCGAAATGATCGTTTGTTTCAAGAGAGTTATTACAAGAATTATTTGTAATTAAAAAAATTTTGAATGTTATTTCTCTTATGTTAAAACTAGAAATAAATAAAAAGTTAATTAAAATTAATTTAAATATAGATAGAAATGGACATTAGTTTTGGCCTAGCTATTATATTCAATTTCTAATATAGACTAATTCAATTTTGATTCATCTATTTATAAATGTAAGAATTCGAAAAGATGAAGAATAAAGTTGAATCGAGAGTTAAGTAATCATTGATAGAAACTGGTATTAAAGCTTGAAAATGATGAGTTAGTCGTGAACCAAGATTAAAATTAAACTACACATTGATAGAAAAGAGCATAAATTGTTCGTTATTAATGTTAGTACGATCATCCTTGGCTCATTCGCTCCTTCTTACATAGCTTTCAAGGAACCAAAATAAAATAAAAAATACTATATATATTTTAATAAGAATAATGTAATTTAATAGTAGAAAGTAAAATATAACATAAAGAATTAAAATTAAATTAATTAATATTGTTGACAAAAATTATAATTATGTGAATGTAAATAAACCGCCCTCAGCTTCGGAGGATTAATACTCTAAAGTCTAACTAATTAATGCGACAGATCGAATCTCATCTTTTCTCTCACGGGAAAAAAGCTTAAACTCTTAAATTCCTATGTAGAACAAACGAATGTGAAATAACACACCGAAGGCTTGAGGGTCGAACTCGTTAGATCTATAATTAGTTGTCGTCGCCGCGGTCGCTCGATAGACTTCCATTATTCCCATCGAAAGGGCAGGCAGCTTGGATGTCGGAGCGGGAAAGGACGGTGTATTGCTGGAAATAGCATCGGACAAGTGCGGTGAGATATGAGGGCGCACCTGGCTGGTGCACTCGGCGACTTCACCTAGTGACGGTGACGGTGACGACGACGACGATGACGACGACGATGGTGGCAGCGCGATCTGTCGTCGGGTCGCGTACTATTCTCAAGGAATAGCTGTCCTAGAAACGAGACGGCGTGATCAGGCGCGACTGTCTGACCAGTCTCACCAATCTAACGCGTAGTTGATCGGAACAGCTGGCCGACAGCGATGGACGACGTTTCGGAGTAGCGTGGCTGAGCGTGGCTGAGCGTGGCTGAGCGTGGCGCTTCACTCAATCGCCACAGTGATCAGAATCATCAGAATTCAATGACGTTGCGGAAATCTGCTGCGCATCGAGAATGCGAGAGAGATTCACGGGATTGCCACAGTGTTCCCTAATCCGTCGTGACACTCGACCGATGGGGAATCGATAGAAAAGCGATCTTACAACCTATACGCTGCGAATGTTTTGCTTCTCGGGCATCTAACCTACTTCATGGACACGGTGTTTGAGTGATAACCCTCGGCGTATGTGAATGGGGCTAGCCAATATCGGGACTATCGCCGCGATACGATGACTTCATCGCTCGGCACTTCCTCGTTCCTCGACATTTGCCAATATCGTCCGTGACGTGATATCTACGAGATATATTCTGGCACGCGAGCAGTCGCGTACTTAATTGTCACGGCCACGAGGATATCTCCGGAGGCGACGGCTCGATCCTCCGGTTGATCCTCTTCGATTTCACGACGCGACCGCGAAGATGCTCCAGCGACGAAATCGCGGCAGAAGACGTGTTCTCGCTGTGACGTACCGTATTATTAGCAGGCAAAATGAACTCGCTGCTGAAGATGTCCATAATGGGCAACAAGAGAAACCTGTTGGTCCGAGACTCTCTACAGAAACAGCTCAATACGAGTGTTATGGAAATGCAGAGCGCCCCGGGGGTCACCGACGACGGCGTAGTCGGCAACTGCGACGAGACCATGACCCTCTGTTCCGTCCTGGAAGCTATATTTCTGCACGGCTTGAAGGACAGCCTGCTGAATCGAGTGACGGAAGTTCTCAGTGGTCCCGACTTCGACGCTATGCCACAGCCAAGCTTCTGGGGTCCACTCTTAGTCTTCTCACATCGTCAGATTATAGATCAGATACAAACATTGAGCCAAATCACCACGGAAGTCGGATACTGTCGAGCATGGATACGTATAGCGCTGAACGAGGGTATGTTAGCTAGCTACTTTTGCGCTATAAGGAGAGATAATTCGGCCTTAAAACCATATTACAATCGTTCAGCTTACATCAGGGATGTAGACCTCGTCGAAGTTGCGCAGAGATTAATAGAAAACTTGGATTATGTACGATTCGAATTGGCTTGCAACAGTAGCCTCTTGAACTTTTGGTCCTCCACTCCTCTACTTATAGCTGGCATCTGGTCCCCACCGATGAAATCTTGTCCTGTGTTTAGCGCTGTAGATATAGCGAAAACGATAAACAGCGAAACGACCGATAATTTTGATGAAGTAGAAACTGCAAGTTCCATCGGTAGTTCCATCGGAATAGGATCTTTCACTTCCTCGCAATCTGTGTTTAATAACGTAGCATCTATTACAGAAGACGAGGCATTGAAAATTATTTTGACCGAAGAAAAATCTAATAGCGTTGTTCAACAATTGCACAATAATCCTGTGGATGCTGTAACAAGTAGCCTACAAGAAAACAATGTCGCTCAACAATTATACAGTGATTTTGCTGTAAAGAACTCGGAAGAAGACGTCAAGCAAGAGATCAAGGAGATACAACAAATGTCAAATGGCTATGCAGAAAATACAGATAATATTGTTGATGCGGAGAACTCGCTACAAGATACTTTAAAAGACGAAATCGTTAATGATACTAATGCGGCTACTGTGGGAAATTCTTTAATAAGAAAGTTAGGATGGTCAACATCGATTGAGGATTGTCAGTCTTCTTTAACTTCACCTGTGATATCCCACGGATCAGGCACGGATGCACCTCGTACACCTGGCGAGGGTCCTACATACGATGCACTCATTCAAAGTTACCAAACTGGAAATAGCACGGTAACAGATCTGCAAGAATTTCTAAACAAGTACCCAAAGAAAGAAACTGTTGAAGAAGGATCCACAAAGGCTCAGCCAGAATCAAAGGTACGTTCCTAATAGAAAATAATTAGAAACGCAATTTTAAAATGCACTTTGATTATAATTCAACTTAATTAATTTTTATATTTCAGGCTGTGGTGAATTTCGACGAGCAGTTAGGTAATATTCCAAGAGAAAAAGGTTTAGATGTGCAAAATTACGGTTGTTTTGATTGCGGTTATGCAATTGGCATGACCTTCTCTAAAGCGCATGTATGTGCGTACTCGGGCGATTACTACTGTTCAAAGTGCATGGCAGAGGGGCAATATCTCATACCGTCACGTATGATTCATAATTGGGACTTGAAACAATACTTCATTAGCCGAAAAGCCGCTTCGTATCTGGAAGGCAAGCCGGCTCTGTTGGATATAAAGATCTTAAATCCGAAGATTTACATGGCAGTGGATACTATGGCACAATTGCAGTCATTACGGATTCAGTTGAATCTGTTGAGAGCATATCTATTCACATGTCGCGAACCCATTATTGAATCCTTACAGAAAAAGGTCACACCGAGAGATTATTTGTACGAACATGTTCATCAATATTCCGTTTCCGATCTTCTGGACATACCCAATGGAATTCTCGCACAGCAACTTCAAAGGATTGTTGAATTCGCAAGGCATCATGTAATAAATTGTTGGCTTTGTAGTCAGAAGGGCTTTATATGTGAAGTGTGTAATGATACAAAAGTCATTTATCCTTTTGATATGGAGTCTACATTTCGGGTAAGAAAATATATCGCTTTTTTTGTTATCTATGTTTTCCTTTTTTAATATTTAATTTTACAACAATTTATTTATTTAGTGTGGAGCGTGTAACGCCGTATTTCATGCAAACTGTTTAAATGCCAGTAAACCGTGCCCGAAATGCGAACGCAGACGTAAACGAATGGATATGCCTCTTTTGGATATGGGATGTACAGATCTACCTAACAGCAATATGTCGTCGGTTCCCATTGATATGAATTAATATATATCGTTGATTTGTTAATATTTTATTATACAGTATTGTTTGCATTCCGAAAAAAATTAATTTTGCCACGCATATTCTTGTAATCATGAATTTTGACGCCCAATATTTTCATGTAAATAATTGTATCATGCGCATAAAACTATATGGAAATGTAACATATTTTTTGTCAGCTCTTCTCGAATGTATATTGTTATTATAAACTTATATATATTCTGATATAATTAAAAAAATATTTGTACCTTTCGAGACTGGCAGCTTTCCGTACAAAACACATATTATATAATAGAGACATTTATTATAATTATATGTACAAAAGTAGTAAAATATATGAATCATTCATGACCCTCTTATCGCTATTTATTATATTTAATACTGTTGCTCTATTTATGTAATTTAATAAATTGACATGCTTTATATGATTGAATTTACTTGATACGTTTGTACCTTGTGGCACATTTTTTGAAAATACATTTTGAATATACAAAAATTTTAGGTTTATATAGGTTTATATTGCAACTAACAATCTTTTCCCCAGTGACATTTATAATAGATATACAATATAAATTGTGTGTATAAATGTAATCGAATTTTCTAATCTATTCTGTGAGGCACATTATTTTCGATAAATAGCCTTATTTCATTTTTATGGTCATAAACTGTAAAATTAGAGATCTTTCTATACATATTTTTTCTTTTCATTAATATTTTCATTTATATATAAAAATATCTTTGTACAGATATTACACATAAAATTCACAAAGATAAAATTACTTTCCAGGTACCTATGTGATTAATATGTTTTAAATGTAATCTAATAATAATGAAAATAATCATTTGTATGCTAGTTAAATTGTGATTGCGATAAAATGAAAAATCATGCCATTAATTTTAAAATTACTCCATTCTAAATTTGTTGGTTATAAAAAATACGTTTCTTTATGTTGAACAATATTTGGCAACAATATAAATGTCTCAAACTTGCAATCACGTTAAAAACATTTAAATTTAGAATTATCGAAAAAAAGTTCTTTAATTATAGTCAATATTATATAGATTGCAATTCTTGATTTATATGTTTGCATATATTATTATATTATGTTATAAATATATCAATTTCTGCTGGAGTTTACTTTGCCAAATAATATCTATATATTAAAAGTTCAGTAGTCTATTTTATAAAATTATACTAATAATATTGGAACTACTTAGAATTGATACAAAAGAATATTGTAAGGAATAATGAAATTTTTCTACCAATATATACGTATTTTTACCATAGTGAACGAGATCGGAGTATGTTAGTGTATAGTATATACAAATAACATTATATATCATTATTAATCCTACATTGATATACATTGACGGTAGCCTAATGTCATTTTTGTAATTTGTATAAAGTGGTGCTAATGTGCAGGATTTAAAAAAGTCTAAAATTTTTATCTGATAAGAAAAAATGTCATGTAAATAATACTAATCATTCTTACAAATATTTGTACTATCTCCGAGACGGCAAACTTGAAATATTGTCATACTAATGATAATATTGTAGTTTTGTCGTTCCTACGTTTTGATTCTTAAAGTACTCTAATACGAGTTTTTAATTCATTAATTTCTATATTGATAATCCTTCCCGAGCAGTTAATGCAAAGTCTTAGGAAAATATGCGGAAGGTAAAATGGGTTTATCAGACAATCCTGCTCGTCTTAATCCGCCCTGTAAACCAACGCTTGCAGTTTTCACTTTTGTACCATTCGAGATCACCGCTGGACCATTGTTATTCTCGATTATAGCCGGTGCAGAGGTTGAGGCTGCTGGATTTCCCGGTATTTTATTCAACGAATTGAAACGCTCCATAGGTGTGCTAGTACTCGAAATTAAAGGGCTCTTATTGAAGGTGGTTAATCCTACCGAACTTTCTGTTACACCGACACCCATCGACCGGGCTGTCGTGCGAGTGGTCTGATTAATGTTCGGATTTTGCACGATCGGATTTTTCATCGGTAATCCCGATAATGTATTAGGCTGTATTGTACTGGGTGCAGGCGTGCGTGTTTCATATCGATTAGGAAATAATTTATTTGTTCTGGGTAACGTCAATGGAACGGAGGATGGTATCGTAATTGGAGCTGGAGTAGCAGCACTTTGTAATGGCGATTGATTGTCTGCTAATCTCCGATTCAGCCAACTAATTACTGCAAAAAGATAAGAACATCAAAGTATTAATTTTGTGAATTATTTATAAACATTTTTATTAACAAAGACATTTATTAAAATGAGATATTCTTACCATTATCATTATTTTTTATAATCTTTTCTTTTTCTTCCAATTGATGTTGCAATGTTTTTATCTGTTCTTTTAAATTGTCTATTTCACTTTTTGCATCTTTCGCGTCTTTGACAAGACCTTCCATTTTTATTTCCAATTGGCCAACTTCTTTCTGTTTGCTGTCTAACAACCTTTCCTGTTCGAGCGCTATGCTCGTTCTTAATTTTAACTTGGACTTGGTTGATGCAAGTTCATTTTGTAATTTAGTTAAGATTTCATTGGCTTTTACTAACTCGTCACTTAAACTTTTTAAGGAATTTTGCTTGCGTTGCAATTGACTGTCTCTCTCAGTTAAGAGATCCTCTAAATGCTGTTTTTGTTCTTTACCTGTTTTTAACATTTCCATGTGCTTGTTAATGATTACCGTTTTGTCTTTTAATTCTTGTTCAAGCACAGCTACCTTCGTACGCAAACTATTGACAGCTTGATCTCTGTCATGGTAATCTACATCTAATTTTGAATTTTGCTTTCTGAGTAACGCCAAATCTCGTTCAACGATATTAAGTTGCTTCTCGAGAGTCTGTAATTGTTTTACTTGCTCTGTATTTGTAGCTTCTAAAAAGGATTGTTTATCTTTGTATGTCATGTTTTGTGTTCGTAATTCAGCAAGTTCTGTGTGTAACTGTTTCATAGTTTCAGCATGCCTCTGTTCAATTTCCATTTTTTCTTTTTCACTTTGCCGTTGCCATTCTAGTCGTGCTTGTGCTAATCTAAAAGATATTAGCATAATTATTAATATTTATCAAATAATTCAAATAATTTCAAACAGAAAAACAAAATACTCGTTCCAATATCATCCATTTGTTATTCTAAAGATTCAAGTATTTTGCTATTATAAAATCAATATTATATTTATCATTAATTACAATATGACTTGTACTACGTACCTGTCTTTTTCTATACTAATTTGCTGCGATGAATTAAATTGTATCTGGTTCTTTTCAGTTAAATATTTTTGTTCCAGCTGCTCCAACTCTTTTGTTTTTGTTTCCAGCTTGCCTGTTAAATCGTTTAATGTAGTTTCTAAACTAATTGCATCCCTACTTTGTTTCGAAATACTCTCTTTCAGATGCTTAATCTTCATTGCCATGTGTGTTTTCAAATCCGAATCACTTGCGGGTGATATATTTAAACTTAGATGACAAAGATGTTTAAAATTATTCGTTTCTACAAGCTTAAAATTCCAATCTCCAGACTCCTCTGCCAACAATAGGAGGAACTTTGGTGGAGTTTTTGACAGTTGACTCGTCCCTGGAACCTGACATTGCTCCAATAAGCATATCAATTGAGTGGCAAAATTATCAAAGTCAACTAGCAGTCCCTGCTGCGCTTTCAACACCTTAAAGTCATCTTCGGTGATGAATAGAGAATAGAGAAAACATGAATCATCATCATCAGACAGCATCACACACAGACTCTGAAACAAAAAGATATATAAAAAAATATATTTTATATAGCAAGACTCAGCAAAGAATAGGATATTGATAAAAACTATAACTAACTTATAGATGATTATTCTTATTTCAAGATTATCATTAGTAATGTCTTAAGATGCTAATATGATAATAACATCTTTGGCCAATTCATGGATGATTTTTAAATTTAAGATTATCTCAAGTACCGTCTTAAAATGTTATGAACCGATCAGAGGGCTGTGTATTACTATTTTAAAACATTACTTAAGACAACATTATAGATCTTAAAATAATGGATTATACAAATATGAATATCGTCAAGAGAGTAGTCTCTAAAGACGTTACTTAAGACAGTTTTAAATATAAGAACCAACTATCGGACTGTAGGCGTTCATCGAGTACAGAAAATTAAAAGAGAAAAACGTAGTTAACATCCATCCCAATGAAGCCGTCTTACTTGAACGTTTTTTGGCAAGACTTGGAAAGTTACCTTGCGGCAAACCGGACTGATGCCAGCGTGAATCTCGACATTGATTCTGAGATCCCGCTGGCGCTCCTCCTTATGCTGTGGCTTGACGTAAATCCTTTGCACCTTCGTGTAGAGAACATCGACATTGTTTAACTGCAAGCCCGAGTCGGCGGTGATCGTGCCGCCTGCTAAACTGTTGAGATAGTTCATCGTTCGATCGCGCTCTCGGCAAGCACTTGTTGATCTCGCGTTGCTCGCCGCGTTTCATTTGTCGAGTTGCGGGAAATACGGCCGAAACGCGCTCAAACGTATATACGATATTTACGAGCCGCTTCGCTCAGCTCACATTGAACGAGACGCAAATAAACGCACGCGTATCAGAGACGCGTATACGCGGCGCTTGGTGCCGCCATCTTGACGGCACGCGTTATTACTAACTTCACTCCTGACCAGTCGAAACAAGTCGAAGCAAGTCGAAGCGAGAATTTCGGCCTTTCGGAATCGACATCGTCTTTTTTACTATCCTCGGAACTTGTAACATGAGCGAGCGTAACGATTATATAAAAGCTTGTAATCCAATTGTGCAAGACACGACGTAAAAGACATCGCAAAGGTATCAATCAAGATTTATTCCCTTGTTTCAATTTATTTCTGTCCGTTGAAATCATCATGATACACAGAGTTAGATTTGAGCAATTTATCATTCCTATTCCAATGTAGATTAATTATTTGAATCTCGATTTAATTCACTCTTCATGTATAGATTTGTTTAGGTATAGGTTGCTTGAAATCGTGAAAAATTTTTACTTTTAAAAGGTGATAAATATATTTGAGCGTTGAAAAGAGAAAAAACGAAGATGTTGAATAAATAAAAAGAATAAGCAACGCGAATAAATCTCTTTTAAAAAGAAATCAAAAATAGGTTAAATTAACTTAATTAATCTACATTGATAGAACAATATTGTTATTTAATTCAAATAATTATTATTATTTTCACCAACACGGACTAACTTTAATCTTAGTTGAATTTATTCTATTTTTTTCTAGTTCTATAAGAAAAAAAAAGATAAAAAGTTGTATCAAGATTAAAGCAATTATAATCTACATTAGTGTAAATGGGCATCGTCGTCTAAAATCGAAAATTTATTGAAAAAAAACTTTGTTTATAGATAGATGAATAAGTATTTAGCTATTATTAGCACTACGAAATAACAAATAACTTTATCAACTTTAAAAATCGATCTTGCTTCTTCACCCAATTCACGAAATTTCATTAGAATGTCTAAATAATTAAACAGCAATTTAAATTCAAACGCGATTAGTGCGATAATTAAAATTAACGGAACAAGATTTTTGGGCACGAAATTTCGAACGGAGATCGTCATTGTCGGCGCTCGCTTTTGTTCAAGTATCGGCGCCAACGAAACGAACGATCGGTTGAAGAATTGCGTCCTGCTATTCGCAGTTGAGTTTCGGCGCGCGACGGCAACCGAGCACTTTGCCTTTCCCGCGCGATTCTGTGAGCGCGCGTCCGATTGGCCGGCGGCCGCCGCGGTGGCCAATGAGCGGTTTGACCGAGACGGTGACGTAGCGTTTAAAGCGCCGTACGGTCTGAGTTGCCGCGGTCGCCATGCCATGCGGCTGTCTTGCGATTGACAGGCTCGTTTACGTGGTGTGATCGCGCAACTCCGCTCTGACGACGGGTAAAACGATCACAGTCGTCTTTGACGCATGTCGACGGACGGCGTTGCCGTGGAAGTGTACGCGTGTGTTGTTGCTCGATATACACGCGACGTGAATTCGTCGTGAATCTTTTGGCGACGAAGCTCCCGCGTCCTGGCAACGGTTGGCGGTTGGATACGGCGATTGCAGTTCGAACGTAATGTCAGTGGAACAACGCGGAAGTGAAGATGTAAGTATTTTGTTTGTATGTTTGCATTGTTTTATGCATACGACATGACCGGTGATTTTCTCCCATTCTCTCGTTCGATTGTCGCTGGAAAAGCAGAAATTGCCATTTCGATGCGAATTAAGCCGCGTGTTCCGCAACACGTCGACCGGTGGTGCTCGTAGCGCCTTTTCGGATTATCCTTCTCGGAGTTGCCACGCGATACCTGCTGCCCTCAAACGGCGATTCCGAAAGTTGCTGATTTATTTTTTTTCAGCTAACCGCGGCTACATAGAGACTTTTTTATGATTACTATTGTACTACTAATTCGACAAGGAATATTTTAACTTTTTTTCAAATCGATATTGTTTATGTAAAAACTATTAATTATTGCATTTAATTAATTATTGGCAGATATTAATTAATAATACATATCTACACATTGTACAAGAAAATTTACGCTAATAAAATATATATTAAAAATTTTAATACATCATTTATATTTGAATATTAACTAAGTATTTACTAAATATAAAGATATATTTATCTGACAACATATAAGAATCATCAATTTGATTTAACTATTTTTTTATAAATTAAAAATTCCTAGATAGAGCAACATGTTTGTCTTATTGGCATGTTGCTCGCAAACAAATATGTGTTGCTATTCGAATTGTGTAGTAACAAGTCCGCATTTGTTGGCAAGTTGATGCCTTCATGATATAAGAACTTTAAGTAATTTACCATTGCAGCAACTTATCGATAATTTAAAAGTCTTGGTCATTAAAATTCATGCTGTGCAGCAGCATATTGTCATATAATAATGTTTTATACAGAATTGCCACAAAACTGAAAAGCATGGAAGTGTCGAGGAAATTGATAATGGGAAATCAGGGAAAAGTCAGGAAGTTTTGCAAAATTTTCTGGAAAATAAAAATTCTTGGCTTTTAAAAAAGTAAATATGAGTACGTCACACATACGTAATTTTGGAATACTATCAATTTAATTTAATTAAATGCAAGTAATATCAGCAACATTAATGATAATTTTCATTGTTAAGTTCAATTGCTCTCTCAACAAAATATTTGACGATTTTCAAATCAAGAACTACAAAAAACGAAACTACAAAAAATTTTTAAATATTGAAAATATCAAGGAAAATTGGAAGGATGAAATTTTATCTGAAAATCAAGCAAAAAATTATAGAATTGTAGGATAAGGAATTTGTGGCAACCTTGTAATAATCTGTAGGATTACATAATTCTATCATATTGCTGATAAAGCGAGGTAACTTTGATGCTGCTATCTTGACATTAAACTACTAGCAATACATATGTATTGTATATTATTGTCTGTGCGTTACTGCAATGTCAGTATATATTCGAAATCGTTGAAGACAAATATACGGCAAGTTGCCAGCATAATAAGCAATTACAGATTTGCATGATTTTGCTGAAACATGCTTGATTATTTGAATTTGTTAACTAAGTAAATATGTATAGAGGGTACTATTCAAATAAATATTTATCGAAATTTAGTATATTTTTCTCAGCGTACACTGAAGAAAAGTTTAAGTAACCTTAATACATATTTCTTTGGATAATCTAAGTAAACATTTACTTATAAGAAACAGATATTTATTAAGTAAAAAAAAAATTGGGAATTAAATCAAAGTGCACATTTTTGTGATATTTTTTTCGTGCTTGCCGCAAATAAATAAGATCATACTATATATATATATGTGTCACGATGCACACGCAAGATTGGATCACTAAAGGAAAGGGATGTAATCATTCCGCGCGCCTGTGCACGCACATCCGCGTTATCGTCGACTTCCACGAAATAAAAAGAGAAGAAAAAAGGGAAACAAAGTCCTCGTTCCCCGACGACTCGCTGGAGAACGTTCTCCGAAAAAATCCATTTAGATTTTTCTGGAATTTAGAATAAGCTTGTTCTAACGTCCTGAACATATATATTATATATGCTTTAAAACTCAATACCCGGAGCGGGATTAAAAGTCGAAATATTCCACTTCAAAGTTCAAGCATTTAAAAAAAATATATACACACACACACACACACATAATATGTATACATATATACATAGGATCCCTATCTAAAGCTTATTCGAAAGTGGCCTTTTTATTCACTGTAAAAAAGTTTTTTTTAACAATTTTTTGAAACAATGAAATATAAAAAAACTTGATATCATAAGGAATAATATGAAATTTGTCTGAATGGCTGTCGGTATTCATTTTTAAGAAATCATTAAACAAATTAAGTAACACAGTAAGTAAAGTCACTATTTTTTCAACTGGCAACCATAGCGGGAGGCATTTTATAAAAAAACTTGTATACAACACATTTATAAGTAATGGAAAATTGAAATAATACATAAAAAATATAAAATAATAATAATACATGTTAGGGGCACAAATGGTAAAAAGAAAGAAAGAGAAGAGAAAAAATTAATTAAATCTAAAAGTCTTTATTTCTACGCCTTAACACTTTTTAAACACATTAACACTTATGGAATATCTTATACTATATAAAAGTGAAATAAATTTCCATAAAAATTTTCATAATGATGAGCACTAATGTGCTCATTAGGTTCAGCACAACTGCAGTCGGAGAACGACCTGAAGGCATTTTCATAAAAGACAGCTGAATACACTAATATCGAACAGGAAGCCGATATCGCGGCTTCAAGGCAAGGGGGAAACAATAATGCGACGGGAGTATTACAATCGGACGCACGTATTCGCAACAATCACTTTCCTTATACACAGCCGCCTTTCGCATAGCGGCCAAGAGGTCAGTGCACTCCTAGAATCTTACCGTCGTTGGCGTCGCGCGATTCGCAATTCGCGAACAGCTAACGCGATATGCGCATGCGTGCATCCGGTGCAATATTTTTCGCGACCGCGTAGCCGTAGGAAATCCCGTGTGCGTGTTACGCGAAAATAGACGTAATCGTTCTCGTTTCTGCGATCTCGTTGCCAGTCGAATCGCACAGCTGGGACTCTGACTCTCACGTAATCGCGAGAGCGCGAAACGTATCCCCAGGTCTGGCCGGTTATAGGGAATTCGACATTCTACCTGTTTTGCCCTTTATATTCTTTCAAAAAAACACGCACTCGTTATGCTTTTACCGAGAACACTGTCAGGATTCTGCTAACTCTCTATAATTCATAAATTGATTCGTAATTTTCTTGTTCTCTTCTTCTTTTGTTGCGTGACTGCTGCCTGTAGGTACTTTCCGATATACGTGCGCGTTTGAAACAACCATTTGAAAGAGATCCCAACCTAAAGCATATTTGATAAAGTATCTGTCTATAATTATATATTTTACATACGTTTTGATAAAGGCGCAGAAATAAAGACTTTTAGATTTAATTAGTTTTTCTCTTTTCTCTCTTTCTTTTTACGTTTGTGTCCCTAACATGTATTATTATTATTTTATATTTTTTATGTAATATTTCAATTTTTCATTACTTGTAAATGTGTGTCTTTTATCATTTTTTTGTTATGCTGTTCTTTGCAGTTACTACTATCATTATTATTTTCTTTTCTTTCTGTGAATTTTTTTATATTTTTTGTAATTATTGTTGTTTTATCAATTGTTTTTTTTTGTCTAGCGCTTAATGCCCGTTTTTTATTACCAATGTAAATTAACTTTAATCTCGATTCAACTTGCTCTTCATCTTTTTCCAATTCTTAGAAAGAGCTGAAAAGTTAGTTGAAACAAGATAAAATTAAATTACATAGAAAGGAGAAAATTTTCTAGAGCGTTCAATAAATCATTCGACGATATCTATCTATTGTCTTTTTGATTTATTTTGAGATGATTAATCGAATGATTTCCTTGAAGAGAGGCAAAAGGTCGAAACTCTGCTCGACTGATTCACTTGGAGTTGCCGCCGTCTTTCTTTTCGCGGCCGTGACGATAACCCCCGGGAAATCATGAAGAAAGGGCAACCGAGTCTAACTGCAAAAGTAGAGCTTAAGACTCGAAGACTCGGTTATGAAGCCGTGACTCATCCGTGCCTGCTCGCGATAATGGGGCCGCTTATTCCGCGTTTCGCAAATCCGCGCATCTCAAATGCGCTCCGTTACGCGCGTTCACCAAGTCTTTGTTCGCCGTGCATCGTTCCCCTGCTCATAAAACCTTCTCCCTTCCTCCCTTACCCCGCACTACATCTCGATCTCGGATTTACGAGTAGCTGCGGCATTCGGACCGGAAAAATTGGATCCCCCGCCGGCGAGATTTTCCTTCAATCACCCCCGCTCTATACATCCTGTCTGTATTTTCATTTCTCTCCTCGTCGGAGCAGTCTCCTCGAAAGCTGCTGAGCCCTATAACCACCTGTCTCGTTCACAAAGGAAAGGAGGAAGGTGAGCCAACAGGTTTTAGCCGACACACCTGATCGGAACCGAGGAGTATGCGTATATACCTGGCTTGACTCCATCGGATGGATCGACGGAGTTTCTTCTTATACTTCTTTTCCACGTAATATCTCCTGTTACCTCCAGACTTGTAATCTGTCCAGATCGATTGCGATGCTCGAAATTGGTGAATGTTGATTGCATGTCGATGCGCATGCGATGACATTTTGCCAATTGTGCTGTAGAAAACTAGTCTATAATCTATTAATTTTTTTTCTTGAAATCCGTTGTAACTATACACATGAAAAAATACTATACACAAGTAATGATTATTTGTTTCAAGTATTTCATACATTTACAAATCTATCATATATTCATCACACATAATTAAATTACTCAAAATATATTCTAAATTCTGATAAGTTAGTTTCATATATTTTAATCAAAATTATTTAATTTAAACAAAATCGATTTACTCTTATTATAATATATAAAGTTGTTTCTTCGATCAGTTTTATAATATTCTTCAAAATAAAATTAATTAATTTAGGTACACAGTAATGAGGTTTTCTAAAAGCTTGTAACAAATATACATTTAGATTATTCATTATCAAGAAAATTATCTTAAAGACAACTGTTACTTACAAGAAAGAAAGTAAATTGAGTAATCATTTTTCTTAATACACAATAGATTGGTATTTTTTGTGTGTAGGTGTAATACTTGGAAATCAACCCACAACCTGTGTAATATATAATTAATAATATCGACAAGAACAGGAGCAATGAAAATTGGCTAAAGGCAATTTCACAGAGAAAATTTGCAAAAAAACCCTCATAAACTACTCCATAAACTCTATTCTAAATGATTATATAATTGTAAGAATTGATCAATCTTGAATATTCTCGTTAAATTTGACGGTGATGGGTCAATTCTTACAACTGTATAAAAACCACTTATAATTACGCTTACGCAATTACAGAATATGCTTAAAATACTCAAAGAGAGAGAGATAGAGAAAGAGACTCATTCTGTTCGATAAGCGTATATATAGATGCACCATTGGATTCGAAACCTCGTGTGAAATCGAGCATAATTTGTTTGATTGAGAACTCTGTTTTCTAGAAACAAGAGAAAAGCAGAGAAAGTGCAGTTATTATGCGTGATGTCTGCGTAGATTACGCATTGTCTACGTAGATTACGCATCGACGATAGTTGGATATAGTAAACACGCGAACGTGGATTTCTATTTGTAGATTCGACGCAATTCGCGAGCTATCGATCGTGAGCACCACTGCTGCGTCGCTGGCTGGCGCTTTAAAGGGATATGTCCATATCGCGCTCGCGTCGCCTTAAAGCCCACAAGAGAGAAGAGAGAGGTCCGGAGGGACTCTGGAGGAACGTTATTTGGATGGTCTACAGCTTGGTGAGAGACCTGGCAACTACGCCTTCTCTCTCCTCTCTCTCTTCCTCTCTCGTTCTCACAAATGCGAACACGAGAGACCACACTATCATAAAATTGCCGATTGGCTTCGAGGTCATCAGCGGGAGGAATCGGCCTCCATCATGTTCTTTTTTTTCATTCATCACGGATTTGTCGAAAACTCATCGAAGAGTTGCGCCGCATCGAGATTCCTACGTCTTTTTCACGTCAGAAGGGAATAATTTCGACGTGCGTGGTCCATATAACAAAAAAAAAATTGAAAAGATCAGACTCGATCAGATTTGACGATTCGTAATAATCTGGATTTATCTGTAATGTCTATCCGCTAATCTTTTCTTTATTCAGCTATCCTTACGAATTATAATAATATTTAATTGTAAAACTTTACTTTGAACATTAAATTTTGCAATATCGTATATTTTAAGAATGTATAAACAAATCTGCACGAGCATGAAGAAATCCTTCACGAAAATTCAAGATGTGAAACGTAAATCCAGCTCACGTAACTGTAATTGTAATCGTGAGCTGTGTTAGCGGTTTTGCAGCCTATCTCTGCTTGCTAGATGATAGCGTTCCAGTATCGTGCGTTCATTTTATTAAATGTCTTGTATCGCCAGTCTTGCGGCGTGCAATTTTGTACAAGATGATTTAATCTCCGAAGGAAATTTCAGCGGCGCATGAGAGATACGAGAGGACGACACGACAATATGAAATTCACCGTGTAGCCTTCTTTCTTTTTTCTTTCTTAGAATTGCCATAAATTTGATTATTATTTGCGACGAACGCGTATCAGAAATATATGGAAACTGTTGTTTTTGCATCGCAACATTCATTAATCTTTATATCCACTATTGCTCTTTTCTATTTCAATACTAATGTAGTTTAATTTTAATCTTATTGTTAGTTCGACTAACTCTTTATTTTTTTCTAATTCTAAGAATTGAACCGAGATTAAAATTAATCTACATTGATAGAAACGAGCAATAGTGGCGCTAAAAGAGTGTCATTTTTAAATAAGAAATATAATGAAATAATGAATTATAATGAACCTTATTCAAGTACGACTTTAAAAATAGATCCTTACGTTTTAAAGATTAATGCTTTCGTACGCATAATTAGTTCCGCACAGCAGCACACATAATTTTTTTAAATCATAAAAAAAGAAAGATTTTGTTGAAATCTAAAATTTAGTTAGATATAGATCTGAAAATAATTTTGTTGTCTTCTAAGGCCAGTATTCATAGTCAATTCTCATATTATATTTAAGACCGTTTTAAATAAGTCTTAAGATGTTATAACCAATTATAGTGCTGTATTAATATCTTAAGGCACTTAAGATTGTTAAGACTGTTTTCATATAAGAATAGGCTACGAATCCTCAATAATTATATAGTAATCCGAGGCATGAGCAATGCTGCAGCAAATTTTAACATTCTAGCAATCAATTTGAGCGTCTTGCGTAATTATTTTAATGGTCCAACAAAGTTATTTTCAGATCTCTCTGTATCTGGCTACATTTTTAGACAACACTTTAGCAAAACCGTCCTTTTCTTAAACAATTCAATTTTTCCATGTGATATTTCCATGTTAATATTGATTGATATATCACATTATTCCATGTCTTTCAGAAAACTGTTGCTTCGATGACACAAAAGACATATCGATCGATGATCTAAACTCAATGAAATTACACCGACGCTAATTATCCATGCGACACGCATCTGCCGGAAAAAGTCGAGTCTCCATTGTCTCCGGGAACGTCATTTTTGCGAAACTTCCTGCCATATTGTCCGCAAGAGAACAGAGAGAAACAGAGAAAACGTTTGTTTACGTGTTTAACTCACGCAATCGAATCGTAACGGAAGGGTGGAAGGAACTTTCTGATTGGATAGTCTACAACACAGTCACAAATTTATGTGACTGTGATGAAAGCAACCGATTCAGGAACACACACCCGAATATGTGCCCGATATGTTTCCGTGTTACTATTCGTGGGTTGGGCATTATAATATATCTTTCTACGTGTCTGTCCAATACCGAACACCTATGACTTTGCGAAGCAAGTCGCAGTTTTATTGCCGGAATTTATGAAAACGCGTGGTGCTAATTTCGCTAATATTTTCATAAACCTCGACATAAATCACGAGAAGCGACGCTATTATACGTCTATCCGCAGGATACGTTTAACTGTCGCGTCGCTTCGCAGATAAATCAGAAAGAATGGTCGGGTGTAATTTCGGTTTCTATTCCACCGCTCATTTTTGCGCAATTTCGTATTGTTTTCCGCGCACTCTCGCGTTCGTCGTTGTTTTATATTACCGTTGCGCATCATATCCCGCTGCGCCACGTTATTTCACTCCGGCTGATGCCTACCTCGGTGGTTTCCGAAGCTTTTTCACCGTGACTCTCTTTTTCTGGCGAAAGCCTGATGTCAAATTATACATGTTTCGTAATACGCAAAAAGAAGTGAACTTATGATTATATAAAATAAACGGAGCATGAGATCGCGAGGAATCGCTGCACTGAAAAAAAATATGGTCAATTTTAATAAATATTTAGTTGAATTCTGCCAACTAAATATTTATTATATATAAAGATATATTTATTTGATACAAAAAATGTTAATTTGATTTAACAATCTTTTTTTTCTGAACAAATATTTATTAAAATTGACTATATTTTTTTTCAATGTGGGAAACACGAGAGATTCGCGAAAGATAAATTTGAGAATCAATTGTGTTGTCAATGTATCCTATATCATTCTTGACTGTTCTACTTTATTATGTATTGTTATTAATATATAAGTGAGATTCGACGATATTGTTGCACGTGTATAACAAATATAACGGTTACGTGACATCGCAAACATTTATTAAAATTGCATCTTATGCTTTTTCTTTTTCAACTTTTATCTTCATATTATGTTGTACATTTATTATTGTAGCAGAAGTTTAACGTTTATTTATTTTTCTTACAATTGTATAGAATAGTAGCTGTTTTGCATTTGTAAATTTAATCACACATCTGCTTTGTACTTCTCTATAATTTGTCACTCTTTTGAACAACTATGGAAATTCACGCGAATTTGATATATTTTTCGCAACGTATTCAATATCGGAGAAATAATTAATTATGAATATGGTATCTATAGCGTGTCCCTTGTAATATATGACCTCATTCGCCCGTAGAAAACGGGTGTACGAGGAAGTCTGGTAATGGTTTTACGCAGCTGAAATTCTAATCACTTCCTACAAAATTCTACGTGTTTCGCGTGCGTTAGTTTCAACGTAGGCAACACGGAAATGTGCAAGCGGGTGTTTACTGAAACAATTGTTAAACCTAATTCGATCGCACGTAATTTGTTGTTTTTTATTCTATACTACGCTTTCGAATTCTCTGAAAACGCACTGAGAGAAAAAAAATGTTACAATTTTCATAATTTAACTAAAATTTATAGTCATTTTTTGTGACATATATTTATAGTTGCTTCAATCAATCATCTATTTGTTACAAATATAATCAATTATGCTATTAATAATAGTCACAGCTTCACTAAAAATCATTGGTTTTTATTATATATTTTTTTAGTTATTATTACTATATAGTAAGTAAATTTAGAAATAGTTATATTCTTCGCGATTGCATTTACTGAATAAAAATATTTATTTTACTTACTATTTATATCTTGATATTTTATTGTATTAATATTTGAAATTGTTATAATTTATACCAAAATTTTGAGAACATTGCACATATATATGATTATATTAATACATATAGTGATAATTTTTAAAATAAAGTTTCTATTAACCATAATTATTTTACTATGTAATTATATAGAGTCACAAATAAAAAAAATACTAAATACACACTTTAATAAATATTTTTTTGAATAATTCTAAAATAATATTAAATGTAAATATATATATTCAATTGATATAAAAGCTATTAATTATTTATTGAGATTTAGTACTATTCAAAGATTAAGATTTTTTTCAGCGTACCAAACTCTTTTTTCTCATTACGGTATATGTTGCAAGTTGCAAGAGGTCTAATGAATCATCTTTTTTTAATGCAGTCCATTCAACTGATTCGTATCTCTATATATCTACGATCAGTTAAATTTACACATTTATTATTCAGCTGTTGACGAAACGGTCGATTTAATTTTAGCGCGTGACATAATTGTTTTAACTAATTCGAATGCCATATGCAAGACTTGCGCGCTCATGTTTTTGCCACGTGATCGAAATTTCCTTTGTTGCGCAGTAATATAAACAGTTTATAATTTTCTATTTAACGCGAGAGATGAGACGTAAGCGTTTAAAAGCGCTCCAATCTAGAAACTGTACATTGTACTCGAAAATACAATGAAGTAAATACTTGGAAATAGCAGTTGAAAATGAAGACTTGTTTATATTAAATTGTGATAAGGAGTGTAATTGGGAGTTTTGTAAATCTGTTTGTGACGCATCGAAGTTAAAAATGTTGCGTTCATTGTATTATATATATAGAATTAAAAGAGCGTTAACAAGTGGATAGAAGCAATGTACAATTATCATTGATAATAATAATCATTATTATCGCTTACCGTTTGTCCTGATAACGAAATTACGTATATAAATATAAGCGTATTTTTTTCATCTGTTATTTATCTGTAGGATTACCGGGCTATTAATTCAGGTGTCATAAATGGATCGTTGATGGTTATACATTGGCGAAGGCGACCGATAACGTTTTCGAGAAATAACGAAAACAATGAAAAAGCCTCTCTCGCAAACTCTATATTTTGCTTTAGATTATGCACTCCTATTTGCGTGTCTGGCTCGTTGCTCTTCGCAGCAGCGCGAGCGGAGTGGTCTTATTGCGCGTCGGCGATCCTTCGTAGTCCGTCTCATTATTCATATCTTCTGGCCGATTGTATTTCGATCCTTGGTTGGCGTTGCCAACCCCCGTACCAACCCCCTTCCGCCGGGTGCCTCCTCCTACGTGTACGAGGCACTACGAGCTGCACGAGGTAACACGGTAGGCGAGCGGAACGCGTTGTCTGTCCATGTCTTCGTGGAAGAAGAAAATGCCGCCGGTTTGTGGTTTCCGCTTGGCAACAGCGCAGCCGACTGTCCGTCCGTCCGTGCTGCCTCGCTGGGTCGACTCATTGGCGTAATCGCAAGGGGAGGCCCTCGAGAATATCTGTCGAGATATTCCGATCCGGCCCGGTGCCGTGCGGTGGTTCCTTTTGTGAATGTATTCGCAAAAAGCGAGACTGGGAGAACGATGCGATGCGATGTCCTGGAGTTCTTCACTTGAGACTCGCTGCGATATTATCGCGCATCTGCCGGCGAAAGTCGCTTACGTCGAATTTTAATGACAGACCGTGAAAGATCGCTCGTTCGGGTTGAAGTAACACGTGCACGATAATACATTGATACTGAAATCTTGCTTTATTACTTACACGATACTCTATTTCTATGAGATCGATCTACGATCGATTTTTCATTACAGCTTCATACAGTTTTGCTCGATAGATAAATTTTCCTTGATATCGACGTGAGTTGCCGACATTCTTTGGATATAAATATTTCCATAAAGCTGTGGTAAAGATTCATACTCTGAACAAAATTTACTAAATTTACTAAATTTACTAAATTTTACATATTTCTTTCTTTGAATTATAAGTATGAATAAGTAAATATTTACTCAATAAGAAAAATAATAATTAAATGGAATTAATAATTCGCTTCAAATAAATATATCTTTACATTTACTGAGAACGTATATTTAAACAAATATTTATAAAAAATTTTTCAGTATAGTTACATTGAGAAAAAAATATAGTCAATTTTAATAAATATTTAGTTCAATACTGCCAACTAAATTTACTAAAACATTTACTTACAAATGAATATTTGTTTAGTAAAAAAAGTTGATTATTAAATTAAATTAACATTTCTTATATCAAATAAATATATCTTTATATTTAATAAATATTTAGTTGGCAGTATTCAATTAAATATTTATTAAAATTGACTATATTTTTTTTTCAGTGTAGCTACTTTCTCTCTCACACGGAAAAAAAAACAGCTGAGAACTTCATTGATTCAAATCTACAATCGTAATATACAGATAGTCAATTTTCTATGTTAAAGTAGCAAAATTGAATAACATTAGCGATTTGTTAAACTTTCATCATCATCAAATCTTCTTAGTTATAGATGTTGAATTTGAGTAGTAAGTTACAGGTTTGCTGTACCACCCAGTTTAATTTTTTTTCCGTGCAATGTTGAATCGAAGGCGTCTCGCCGCGTTATTCGCTAAGCTCGTGAAACTTGTCTGATTAACAACGACGATGTCTTCTAACATCTATCATCTTCTAAGCAACAACAACTTAAACAACTGAAAATTATATCTCAGTCTTACGCTATTGGTAATCTCCCCTGTCTCTTCTGTCTCTTCCCTACCCTACCCTGTTCGAATGGCTTTCATGCGATCCCCCTCTTCCTCTCCCCATATCCCCCTCGTTCTCTCATTCTATCTCTCCCGGCGCGTATGCTCCCCTTCTCTGTAACAGCACACACTTTTATGCGGACCACACATACATATACGCGAGAAGCAGCCATTTTTTTCTTGTCAGGAGAGAAAATTCGGCAACACCGGCGCGGCTGATCCGCGCCGGAGTCACGAAACGCGCGAGCGAATTCTTCGATTTTGCAGCTCGCGAAGTCGCATCGTATCGCATTTCTCTTCACCTCTGCTTGAGGAGAGATCGAGAAGCGAGTGGAAGATATCTCTCTCGGGGTTTCAATCCCCGGTCGACGAAAGTTGGTCACTGCCGCTGCCACCGAGAGAATTTCTCCGGTTAATGGAACGGGGCAGGACGATCTAGTAACGCCAGTAAGAGCCACCCGCGTATTCAAATGTGCTCCGCTTTGATTCGCGCGCGAGTCAATTCCGTAATTTCCTTCCAGCCGATGCTCCCGTTGGTCATGGCGTGTGTGAGAAATGGGGAGATCCTGAATTTCATAGAAAATCCCTCATTCCCTTCCGAGGGAAGATAGGAGGGTCTTTCATGAAAGAAAGATCTCTGAATAATCGATTGTTACATTACTTTTTTCCGTGCTTTTCAGCACGGAAAAAAGGACTTGTTGAAGCAACTAAAAACTTCACTGATTCAGCAAATTTACAGCCATAGTAACGGACAGTCAGATTTCTATATTAAAATAGCAAAGTTGTATAGCTGAATAAAAATTAGCGATTATAGATAATTATATTTGTATTACAGTAAAGATAACTTTCTATGAAACATCAGTTCCATCAAAATTTTTAACAAGACATGTTGGCTAAGATGACGTGTACTTTTACTATGATAATGAAGAAAACTTGTTACGTTAGCAATTTCCATTGTAGCAAAGAATTAGCCAAATTAGCATGTTGATAATTGCTTACAGACATAATTTCTTGGTTGAACCATATTTTCTTAGTTATAAATGTTGAACTCGTCGTCGTATAATTGTTTAACTTCATTGTTTTAGTCAAATTAACGATATACACTGTTTTTTATTACAGAAAAAAAAATAAATTAGATAGTTCACTGATTCAGCAAAGCTATAGCTAACAATAAAGTTAAACAAATTAAAAGTAAACTAAAAAGTATTAAATTGGACTCAAATTTATAGTTTATCATTTACTAATTGTAAGTGCATACGTCAATATTTACTTTGAAACTAATCACAGAAATGAATTGATTTATATTTTGATACACTTGGGAAAGTTAAAAGTAACATAATGCTATTTAATTCAAAGAATTGGGTTATAAAAATTGCTTTCTTTTGATACTTAACAAAGCAAATAAATAACAAGAGAAAAATGATTCACTGTGTCATTTCGCTAAAAAAACACCCTACGTATTTTATCAAGGGTCGCTGATACCTACATCGATACCTACGCATCGGCCGTTTTAAACCATGACGTCAAAAGAATTTGTTAAACATAAAGGTCCCCGCTTACGTATATGATCCTTATCGAGATGAAACGCTTACGCGATTGAAAACTGAAATTATCCCCTGAGCTATACATATCCCGTATTTTATTTAATATTCTCTATAATTATATCCGCGGAGCGTTGATGAAGCATACGTATAATACATAATCCAATGTGTGAGCAAGCGTGTTCAATGCGCACGTTCGCGGGCTTTAAGTTGTACGTAGATAAAAGCCCGTCTTCTCACCGCCCGATGCCTTCATCGCCTTCACCGTAGAACGCGATTTGGTTGACTCCATTCTCTTTTCCCGCGTCCGTCGATTGTTTTACACGCGCGACGTTTGTCGCTGTCGGAGCAACGCTCTGAAGGAGGTCAACGTCGCGTCGCGAAAAAAACATTTGTAGACGAGTAATGTTTCGCGCTGCTTTTACCGGAGAAATCTGTATGCATTTCCGTCGTGACACAAGTTACGTAAAAATTTATTCTCTCTCTCTCTCTCTCTCTCTCTCTCTCTTTCTGTCTCTTTGTTTTTCTCACTTATCCGTTTCTCATATTTTTTCTCTTATCTTTTCACTTTTATATAATTTATTGAATTTTCACATGACTTCGATTAGGAGAACGTCCAAATTTTAGACAAGAAGAAATTTTTGAACAAAAGATTGATTTCGGAAATGGCATTCATACACATGCAAAGGAATGCTTAATTTATGTTCAGAAGGACTGCATCATATCTATGCAGCGATGCTTGAAAATTTCTCCTGACTGATGTTAGAAACTTTTTTAGATTTATAGTTTATTAATTTATTTTGACAAAGTTTTATTGGTTGACGAAAATGGAACAATTTTAACGAGATATGTTTTACATATGAATTTTTTCTTTTTTTTTTCTTTTTATTATGTAATTGTTTATTTTACAATTTTAATAATTTTGACAGTTTTTAATTCTTATACAATAATTTATTGCGGTTTTTATCGGTTTGAATTAACAACTATATACACGTGTTTTGTTTGTCACATGCAAATTTGTCTTAATGTTTACTGTGTGACCTCTTACTTCGATAATAGTTCATATCTGACACGTCGTACACGGTCGTGTTCTAAAAATGATCTTTATATTTGATTTTAACAATTTTACTTTTTAATATATTCAACAAAGCTTCAGTGCAATGCTTCATGTTTCGTGATGATAAGTCATTTGAATTGTTTACTTCATCACTTTAATAAGATTTGTTTTAAAAAAAATGTCAGATTAAAACAATGCTGCATGTTTGTCAATTTGCGAGTGACTTAGGCATTATGGACATGTGAGCTAATTATATTTGTATCAATCTTGCTGAGAAGGATTCCAAAGATAGTTGAAACGTTCAAAATAAAGAAGACATCAATCCAATATTTGAATATTGATTGTTCACTGAATAATTGCGCCGTTTATTATTGCTGACTCTCATTAGCCTATTATATTTATCTTTTTGTATTGTATATAATTTTTTCACAGTATATTGTACATAATTTAATTTTATTTCACAGAACTATTTGTTTTTAATCTAAAATTATATATAATCTAATCTAAAATTATGTATAATCTAATCTAAAATTATAAAACTACTATAAACTTGAAAATACACTCAAAATTCTTAATAATGTTTTCATGCGAAATGATAGATATACCAGCTTTACATATACTATTTTATTTGTATTATAGTTTGATTTCTTTGTCGTTGTATTATTTTTCCGAGTAGAAAAATTTCAGAGGAAGGTCATGTTACTAGTCATAGGAACTGAATAATAAAACTGTATAAAATATAAGAACAGAAATATACATTATAAGAAGAACGAATAAATCGAATAAAATGAAGAACGCCGAACGATAAAAGTTAGATTAGTTATGAATATATTTAATCAATTTTTTTGTTCCAAATGTGATTGCGCGCTAATAATTGTCGAATTTTCAACACAATCATGAAACGTTTAATAACCCCCTCTAAATAAAATCCTTAAAAAGTAGAAAGAAACTTATTGCGAAAAATATTACTTCAGCCAGGGTTCGAATCTAACCTGGGACCTCTCAACTTGTCGGGAAGAATATCTCAGCTAACTCAACTACTGAGGTTTCTGAGGCTTTTGAGAAATATACAATTAAAGAATTTTTCAATTGCATATTTCTGTTCTTATATTTTTCTCTTATTTTTATGTTCTTAAAGGGCTTGCATTGAACAACAAAAAACGCCTTTATTTCTCTGCCCTCTGCTCTCCCCTCCCTCTCTCTCTCTTTTTCTCTTTTTCTGCAGCACTACAATTCGTGTTTGCTTATTCCGGAATATATCTCATTTACTTCACATTCTCTGACTCGCGCAATTTTTTAACCGTCCCGACCTCACAAATGTTTTTCCGAAATGAGATTTCGCGAGGCTATTACATCGCGTAACGGACCTGAACCCCTCGGGCACTCCTCCCCCGCGATCCCCTTTGTCCTCGCTCCCTTTGCCACCCTGGTCGTTATGTTCTGCTCTCTCATCGTGAAAGACCCTCGATTCTAGACTTGGCTTGTCGGCGGGCTCTCTACTCCGCGCTTCAACGGAGCGTCCAACAACTAGTCGTTCCCTTCTGTTTCTAGCTGCCTCCCTTTCCCCATACCTGCCTAACTTCCCTTCCTCTATCGCAGCACGCAATTTTCCCGGGTCTTCCCACGCCACACACAGGACCATCTTAATCCGTGAATAGGAAATTCTCCAATTTCACACCGTCGACGCTGCGTGCTTGTTCAGTGTACAAGTATCAAGTATCGAGCATCTTACCGATCGAATATAAATAATTTTCGAAAAAAATGAGGAAAGAATAATGAGAGTTAAAAGATTTCTTCCGTTTGTCACGTAATTATATGCTAAAAGACCACAATACGTTTAGGACAATGATGAAGGCAACCCTGAATGATTAAAGCGTACTGTGCGTGTGTTGATGCGGCTCGTTCGACGGGATCGAGCTTATAATCCGAAGGGCCCCTAACAATGTTCTCTTTCGGAAGGGGGATTACAGCGACCATGAGAGGCAATCACCATGGACACGAACTCTCCGAATGTTATAAGCGCAATGCCGCTGGGGTGGACGATGGACCATGTTGGTCGTCCGTTCTTTATATATCGTTAAAATACAGAGAGACGCAATGCTTTCTCTCTGCTCTCTGCGTGAATTTTGCGCGTTAAACTTCGACGAATATTATGAGTGTTAATCGATAATCGTTTATGGAGAGCCGATGGAAGGATAGGAAGCGGAGGGATAGGAGGAGAACCGGTTTGTTCGCGATCGCGTAGGTGTGCGATCTGTCGGCTACGCGAAGCACGAAGCCTCCTTATTATATTTGCGCTTCTGCTCCGCTTTTCCTCGCTAAAAAGCCGGCTTCGCGGAAATAACGCTATACCGTCTCTCTCCGTTACGCCTCCAGCTATTATCGTGACACGTAACGACTCGCTCGTGAACGGCGGACTCGTAAAGATGCACGAAGTTCGTCGAAAGAAATTATTGTTCTTTATAAATCATTCTCTTAATATACATTGGAGATTCTCAAGAGATTGCACACCAATTAAACAACTTCCGCCATATTTTTCAGGACCTGTTTAAGAGATGCATGGATATCATTTTATCTTATGTATAATTTATTAAAAATAGCAAGTATAGGTATCCAATCTCTTGAAAATCTCTATGTACACATGTCTTTCATATTTCTTTTTGTTTTTAAGAAAATTAGCATCGAAGAGCATCGAGTAATCAGTTAACACATTTATTTATACAATTAAAAAAAAATACTTAACCTTATAAATGCTTTCTAAAGATGTGAAGTATATATATATATATATAAGAATCACTCTTAATAATTTTTCTCTATTTATTAAATGATGAAAATTAACCTGGGACATGAATGACTCATCGTGTGTAGCGAAGGATCGGAAAATTATCGTAATACTAAGAATTAACTTCAATCACTTTACAATCTTCCTTCGCGCAGATTTATTTCGCGATTTTGTACGTCGCTTAAGATTAACCGAGAATCAATTTATCCAACAGCTGCGAACGAACGGAAACTCATTTCCGTTGTAAAGTACTGCAAGTACTTGTCATCACTTTCCTTTGCGATTTTTCTCGTAGTAATCTGATCATTAGTCTGTAATGAGCGCAAAAGGAGTGAACAAATCAACGTACGTATTTTGCTGAAAAAGATCATTGTGTAACATTTTACACGATTGCTACGTCGAATATCCGTATCCATAAAAATTGACAAAAGTATAGTGACGCTCACTGTTAATGATTATCTATTCTGACATCGTGTTTAAACCATTTATGTTACATACAACTTTGCTCGCTCGCGTGTATCTGTGTGTTATGTAAGAACGAGTTATTTATCGATCACAGAATGCCCCATTTGGATCTAATAATACCGTGTTTCTATTTAATCATGAGCTACCGTTGATATCGGTACGATTTCGTGCTTACAACAGTTTAATGGTGCATACAGCCGTCCTTAAAAATGTGTTCGATTAGCGATATCCTGTCTGCTCTAATAAAGGAATAGATTGCCTTTGCATACGACGACGGATAACTTTTACGATTATTGTCTGTACATGGAGATTATTGATCGATTGTCCGTACAAAAGGGTATCACGAGTCATATGGCTGATCGATGTTGATGCAATTTATTGGCGGCGTGCTATTTGTAAAGCTGGTACATTCTGCGATATGTTTGAAAGTGATTGCGAATTTATAATTATGTAGTCTGCTTGTATATCTCCTATTATGTGAAAATAGCAGGTTCTTTCAATCCGCGATAATTTGCGATATAAACTGATTATGCAATGTCAAAGTTCATCGACGGATAAATCGGACTAACAAAATTGCAAAATTAACGCGGATAAATCTTTTCTATCGTCGGCAATAAATACATTATGATGTGAATCAGTGCGTATAATTCTTTTATTGTATATTTCATTCATTCTCTAACACTGTCCATTCACTATAATGACGCAACACTTGCGAAAATTTGCACGTTCGATTCTTTATTCAATCCACGTAATTCGCGTCGCTTCTCTATTCATGCGTTTCGTTTCTTCGCGGGCAAGGAACGTTGACACTAAATTCGATTGCATATCGCGATGACGACTGCATTCAGATGTTATTATTACCCGAAGTTTAATGGCGTCGTACTATTCATGCCTGCCGATTCAGAGCTTAGAGGTGCAGTTAGACGAAGTTACGACCGATATTATAGGCTTTCCGATGTAATCCGAAAGATAAGTCACAACTATGATCATCGATGAAAATGTCAGTGTATTTACGTTGCAAAAATAATCACTGTTAACTTTCTTCGGTACAATCACTCGAAATTTCACTGAACATAATAATATTTCTTAGATATGCAGTTGATGAAACTTTGCGATAATTGTCGCGATGATTTTTTTTTTATTATGATTTAATTTCAGTTGTTAATTTAGAAGAAAAATTCGTAGCAATCAATGATAATTACGCGCCGTAATTTGCCAAGCATTTCGTTATCTATAAATGTCACATGACGTTCATGTTACTTGAATTTCTCTCGATTTCTTCCGAAAATAATTCTTTTTTTATTTCTGACTTAAATGAATTCTTAATTGTTTCGTTCCATTTCTGTTGTAAAATATTTCTGAGAATCTCAAAATTTTTATATTACTTGTGAACTTTTTTTTTAGATTCATTGATATTTTTTTCTAGTTTTTATTTCTTAATTTTGTATAAGAATAAATTATTCTTTAATAAACAAGGAGCACATTGAAAAAAAATTTACTAAATCTTAATACATATTTCTTTGAATAGTTCTAAATAAACATTTATTTGCAGTAAATAAATATTACTCAATAAAAAATGATAGTTAAATCAAATTAACAGTTTTTGTATCAAATAAGTATATATATGTTATTTAATAAATGTTTATCTATACATATAAATATATATTTTTTAATTCTTTCCGAGTTCATCTCGAAAGATTACATTAATTCATAAAGAACTTGAGAGGGTGAACACTTTTTGAGTTTAAATGAATTAGTTGTGCTATCAGTTCAAAACTCAAGTGATATATTATAACTCGATTAAACATCGTTCATGATGTAATACACCGTATTGTAAGATATTTTATATCGAGATTTATTAATGAATATGCTAAACGGGGATCGACCGAGCGTGACGAAAAAGCGTGAGAAAGCGTCGCGATGCCTGATAAGTGACTGCGGAGAGGAAAAAAAAGCTGGGAGAAAGGAAGGATCGGATGATAGACATACACGCATGTTGCGTTCCTACATTGAGAACCAGGGTTACGAAACCCTGTACTGTATGTATAGGGTTGTCCGGAAAGTTCGTGCCGCAAAAGATTTAAATTTAATAAATGTATACTAAAATTTAAATCTTCTGCGTTTTCCTTCAAAATTGGCTTTCAAAATCGAACTTTCCGGACAACCGAATATGTGTGTGTGTGCGTGTGAGTGCGTGTGTGCGTGTGAGTGCGTGCGTGCGTGCGTGCGTGCGTGCGTGCGTGCGTGCGTGCATCTTGCGTTGCGTCTCCGCGACGTGATTTGCAATAAATATACGTTTGATTCGGTGGTAACAAAGAAACCATTAGATTATTTATGCGATGCTGTTTCCGCGCGCAAGTTGACGCCGTCTGCCTCTAAAGAGTTCATTCGCCCACGAGTTCGCACTTCGCAGGTCCGCGCTGTGAATCGATCACGTCAGAAATTGGAAGTTGTACGAGGGAAAGCTGGGTAACCGAGAGAATTCTCTACAGTCAGTCTACTGTACCGTGCAACGTCGAAATTGCGCTTCCCGAAACAAATTGCCACGTATTCGTTCGACGGCCGCGATCGTTTCTGCCCTTGGCAGACGCTTCAGTTGAGCATCTGTTGAATTACCGAGCGCAATAACGTGGCAACACTGCGACTGATATGAAGCTGTATGTACCAGACGCTATTAATCGAGACCGTGATGGCGATCAAGTCGTGGCCTGGAAGTCCCGCGAGAATGCATTCGCGTTGCAGTTTAGACCGCATCGCGACATTTGACCTTACAGATAGAATACCAAAACTGAAATTAACAATCTCGCCTGCTATATGTCGCGCCGATCAAATTCCTTTTTTTAAATAACTGCGACTTTCGCGATGGACTTTGGGTCGTTAACTCAATCGTTAATGACGAGCACTTGTCGTATGTATATTCTTTTATAAACTTACCATTTATCATTCAGTGGATATTGTTTCGAGCACCTATGTATATAATATTTTCATAGATATTTATGTTTGATCGGCGATGTAGTATCACCTCAATTATCTGTAATTAATGTCGTTAAAGATATCGCGAAACTCTAATCAAATCTTAAAAGAAAAATTTTGTTTATCTTTTATCTTATCAAGCGATTGTTGGAATTTTAGTTGATTACATTCAAATTGATTTTTGTCTGTCTTTTGTCTGTGTGTTTTATCAATGTAAGTTTAACTTTAATCTTGGTTTGAGTCATTCTTTATCTTTTTCTAATTTTTAGAAATCAAAAAAAAAGATGAAGAGCTAGTGATCTAAAATTGAACTATTTGGTAAAAACAGATTAGGCTCAATTCAATTCACTCTTTATCTTCTTCTAATTCTAAGAATTAGAAAAAGATAAACAATCGTTAAACCGAGATTAAAGTTAATCTTACATTGGTGGAATCGAGTCTTAATAAACAAATTTTTAAGGACTTTTTCCATACTAAGTTATCATTACATTTACAATACTTCATTTTCAGAATTACAATGTAATTATAATAATAGAGTAGTAGCTGTTCTAAAAAATTCTAGACTTCCTGATACATTTAAAAAGAATTCTTGCGAGTTAAGACTGTCAGGACAATCCTTGTCAATAAGAGTTTATGACGAATTGACCATGATGTTCCATGCGGGCGGAACTCTGGTACCCATCTTTAATTTAATGCATCATTTTATGTTATCATTTGTTATAAACCTGCCGGAAATATGTAATATAAAATAATGACATATAAATGCTATCAGAATGAATTAAGAAGAAAACGGAAGCTTTCTGTGCGCGCGCGTGTGTGTGTCTTCGAGAGAAAACATGAAATAAGATTTGTCATTGTTATTCTAGTAAAGATATGGAATTTGTAGTTTTTATCTTTTTTATTTGGTAGTGTCGAATAACTTCAAAATCACGGGATTTTGACGCAGGTTTACGCGCGATATTTAATAAAACAGACAAAGTGTTTTAACAACAGCGCGCTGTGTTTTTAAAGGAAGAGCGATAAAGAAGTTCCTTCGGCCTCGTTGGTCTGGCCTCGTTCCACTAATAAGCATGCTTCATCCTGCGCCAATCGGCCTCGTTTCGCGTGTTTTTCTCGCCTTGCAAGCTAAAACGACAAAAAGAAGAAGAAAATACAAAACGCTGTCAGACAATTTTCCTCTTTCAAGACGTTGATTTTAGGCTCTTAAAGCGAAATAGAAATCATCAAATGACTAGATTGAAGCTTGGCATGTTTGCTAACTGGTTGCCGTTTAACTTTTCGAGATAAACGAAGTGAAATTGAGGGCTTAACTCAGAACTCTAAAATTCTAACGAGGAAAAGTGTATTATTCGATTATCACTATATTATCGCGGTAAGCCGGTCAAGGAATTAAAAAAGATAAATTATGTACGTCTTACTGAGCGGTTTAAATAACGGATTTAATACAAATTAATTTTATACAATTAAAAATAGATGAATTTGTGTCGCGTGATTCGTGAAATATGATATTTATGCTCGTTCTCTGGTTACAATTTTTTCTTGACTTTTTTACAAATTATGCCTCTTTCTAGTATTATTTCTTTTGCTCCGCAAAACATCTCAATGTTAATAGGATAATTGTTTTGAATTTCCGAAAAAAATTTTTTCATGAAAAAAAAAACTAAATTTAATAAATATCTATATGAATAGTTCTAAGTACAATTTAAATAAATGTAAACATATATTTATTTGGTACAAAAACTATTAATTTGATTTATCTTGTTTTCTGTTGAAATATTTATTTACCGCAAGCATTTATTTACAATTAGTATAACTATTCAAAGAAGTATGTATTAAGATTTAGTAAATTCTTTTCAGTGTGTTGATGCACATTTTCTTCGTAATTTATTTTTTACTGTTCAACGACATTGCCAATCCTGTTGATAGCTCATTGACACTAACGGTTTTACATATTATCAACTCGTTTGTGTCTTATGAATAACAAATTAATTTCGAAACGAGTTCTCTGGAGTGTACACATGTGCTTTTATATTTCTTTATTTTCGGCGCTTCTATAATATACATATTAGAAACACGTTTGATAGGAGATAACATGGCGACCGATAAGAAAAGCTCGAGTGGAAACGTAATGCAAATTCATCTCCGTTTGCCAACCCTTTTATTTCTCCATGTCCATCTCGTTACTAAATTATATATTTTGAAACGTAAACGGAAATATAATTTTATCAATGATTTTAGAGTTAGATGCACAACGTGGCAATTTGTCCTCCCATTTGTATCAATCAATTTGATGGCGCGCGTCCGTTTCATGTGCACCATGCGTGTACATTTTCGTTTCAACAGACTGACGCTTGTCCGATACTCGTCCGAATGCCTCGCGAGACTTGTGGCGACGTTAATATATCTGTTATCGATACCTTTCGACCCACCTGCACCGTGGCATCGTGTTCCGCGCGCTCGGAAAATCGCCCAAGCCGGTTCGATATATCGGTACTCCGCCATCCGGCCATCCGGAGAGCCATCAGTATGCGTGCCTATTGCCTGCAGTATGCGTGAAACGTGCGTTCCCGCTCGTGTGTGCGCATTTGCGTCATGTGGGTTCGTTGTTTGTCCCGAGGGCAGAACGACCAGCTGTCTCCGCAGGTCTCGTTTTATTTGTGTCCCTTCACCCCGACCGACCCCTCGCCTACCCGGCGTGACCTCACCACCACCACAGTCACCCCTCTCCCCTCTCCCCTCTCCCCTCTCCCCGGGCTCCACGCATCGATCGCCAGCATGCGTGTAAGCATCGATGCACTTCGCGCACGTAGGGAGTAAATAGTGTAGCCGTGGGTACACCAACCCAGTTGTAGGCAGGGCACGAGGATATCAGCAGGAACCGCCCGTCGACAAGCCTCTTTCACGATAAAGTCCAAAATTACGATCGATTTTTTTCGGCGCGGCTAGGTATATTGCCTCTTATCTCAAAGTTATATAAGTTATACATTCGAGTATCCGCCGTTGCCATACGCGACGGATAAAACTTATGTCCGCTTCGTCCACAAACTATCCGTAATTCCATATGTTCGAAGGTAACTACATATATGACCGACTGCAACGAATTCTCACATAAATTAAAAAATAAAATGTCGTTAGAGGAGGAAGTTACTTGCGAAACTGCTAGTTCGTTGCTGTGTTCTTGGCGAAACGATCCTATAGTATATATTTGCTAGAATTTTCGCAGGTGCCTCGTATATCTTTTCGTTATAAAAATTGCATTCTACTTTGATGAAACTTGTCCTCTCTTCGCTTTGATCGCTTTGGAAAATTACGCTCGATTTATCTTAAATTAACTAACAAGTTATAAACCACTAAGCTGGAAAATGGTGAACGCCCGTTGCTAAGCTTGCTCGAAACTTGCAACAGCTCATGACCGTGTTACACGGTGCACCTCGCTCTTTTATTCCTAGAATGTACTATACATAATAATAATCTTCATTGAACACCTGGGCCACGAATCTCTCGTGAAATCTTTCATCGTGTTGATATCAGCTGCGCATTTTCCGGATCGCACTCGCTAAAAACGTAGGTATCTACCAGGTTTTCTAATCTTTTTGAATAAAATTGCATAAAATTGCAGCGATAAAAATATTACGGTTTTTGGATAAATAAGAAAGTTTATTTAGTTTGAGATTCATTACTGGTAGAACTTTATAGATATTTCGTTACCTTTCGATTACATCATAACGGAGGGATCAGATATTGGATATAATAAATATCAGATAAATTGCACGGTTCTTTCTATAGGTAGATTAATATTTTGTGATTGATAATTAAGATTGGAATATAGAGCGAAAGTAGAAGTAGACGTACTATACGGAAACAGCATAGCGAATTGTGAATTATTGCGTCATGTATATGTCATGTTAAAACATAGTCATTCTTTATTCACATTCACGCGCGTAGCCGCTGGAAAGAAGAGCGAAAGCTTCACAACTATGTGTCTTGTGCGAGAGGGCATTCACAAAAGAATGTCGTGGAAAGGAAGAAGCTGAGAAGAGATAATCGCTTTGTTTGTATCCACAAAGGGAATCGTCAATGTAAATATCTTGTTAAAAATCAGAAAACGCTACATATATTGACTCTCCGTCTAAATTTTTGCTCCTTTCGCAACAATGATTTTATCCAGAAGTTAACTAACATTTTGACACTCGCAAAACTATCGTGAACGATCATCTCGACGAGATAATTCGAAGACTGATGAGCGATTGTTGAATCACGAATGAAGTACTGCGCATTTTTTTCTTCATTCGAACAATTTCTCATTCTCTTATTTCCGGCGAGATCCGTCGGTCTTTTGTCTCGTAGACGAACTTTAGGCAGCCGAGAGGGGAATCGAGTCTGGTGCCACTTTGAGACCCGCACAGTCCATTAACGACCAACATCTGGCCCTTGCCAGCTGCCATCCGGTAAAAGGCAATCCACGACCAGCGATGTATTTCGTTCGAATATTTAGATTCCTTTCTCATCGCATTTATTATTTCCTCGATAACATTGATGCCAATTCATTCAGCGTAAAACTCATTTATCAACAGTTATGAAATTGTATTTTTCTCGATACGTTGACGTTACATTTTAAACGTGAGAAACACTTGAACGATAAAATTCCCACACTGCAATCTCCAGATTTCATCGTGTTTCGCTAAACGCTTCAGTTTAGGATCCACTCTCGTGTCATAACGCGAAAAGATTACCTTTGACTATCGTGAAGTTTATAGATCTTAAGTTTTATGATATTTTTTGACGGCGCAAATTGCGCAGCGGCTGCAAAATATTGCTCCAATAAAAAATTTACTGCTTCGCGTGTATAGTTGCGTGACGCAGATTTCACGTTGCGTTCGAAGAGGCAACAGAGATCCACGTCCGTCGCAGAGATATCGCGTCGTATAAGAAACGAGGGAACAAAACAATATAGTAGGCATACGTTCTCATATTTTCTGAAATAGAGAAATGTCTCCACTGTCTCCAGTTGCGCTGTCGTCAGAGACACAGATCATGTGCGCAATCTCTTCTCAGAACCGGTTGCTGATGGGAAAAGAAGAATAGCGCTAGACGCGAGAAACACAATAATCTGGTAACCCCTTGTGAAAAATTGTCGTGGATATTAAATGTTTCGCGAGACAATTTAAAGCCGATGCGAATAGGACTGATAAAATTGCAGTTTCAATTTTATTAAGGTATTTCGCAACTATGATACATTTACAGCAAACATACTGAGAGGAAAGTATTTGGTATTTGTAATTAT
>NW_017259535.1:443043-458357 GCF_001594045.1 Atta colombica | reverse complement strand
ATATATATTCATACACTGAAGAAAAATATAGTCAATTTTAATAAATATTTAGTTGAATATTGCCAACTAAATATTTATTAAATGTAAAAATATATTTATTTGATACAAGAAATATTAATTTGATTTAACAATCATTTTTTTTATTGAACAAATATTTATTTATTGTAAGTATTGTAAATATTTGTAAATATTTGGCAGTATTGAACTAAATATTTATTAAAATTAACTATATTTTTTTCTCAGTGTATAAATGAATTAATTTCAGAAATGATAATTGCGTGCCGATATGGTTGTCGGATTTTCAATGCAATCAATTTGAAATATTAATAATCCCCCCAAATTTCCCAAATTTAATCTTAAAAAACTGTAATAAACTTGTTGCGAAAAATATTACCTCGGCTGGGAGTAAAACCAGATCTCTTGCATTCCGTATGAGATTTTGGGGAGATTATTAATATTTCAGATTGCGTTGAAAGTCCGACAACCATATCAGCACGCAATTATCATTTTTGAAATTAATTCATTTATATGAATATATATAATAATTCAACATCTTAACATTCAGACCATAGCACTTCGTATTTAAAGTAATGTATTTAGCATCAACGGTCTTGTTTCCAATCTTATTAAATCAATTAAGATATAATCCCTCTCTATTTGTGTGATCGAAGCGGAGCTTAGTGTTTAAGTATTTCAGTGTGAATTTAATTGCAATTCTGCAAACCGCGCGAAATTTTGTCAGTCCTGAATCAGACCAGAACTAGAGTAGTAACATATTAAATTGACAAGCAATTTAATAATTTTTGATTTTTATAAGCATCTTAGAAAAATATTAATAAACAAAAATGAATAACATAAGGGTTAAAAACCAAATTTTTCGTATATTTATATTCTTAAAAACACATACACGTATATTTCGAACTATTTATCAAGTCATCCTCAGTGTATACATGTCAATAAATTAACGCAAATTTAAATAAAAATCATAAAACAATTAAATACAATTTCTACAAATTATAATTACACAGAGTGGTGAATCTATTTTCAGTCGCAATAATGCAATGCTTTCCGTCTTGTCATCATCATAGTTACATTTTTCTATTACATCGATCACAATTTATCCGTAATAATAATAAAATTAATTGAACATGTAGAGTCATTTCGTAAAATTGTACAAGCATACATTCTCAATGTGAAGGTTTAGCTAAAATAATCCATTGAAAAAATACGTCAAATTAATTTACCAGAGGCCAATGTGATTAGAATTGAGAAAATTAAAAACAGTTTCGTTAAAAATTACTAATGTTATATTGTAAAAATATTAATAATATTATGCTACTATAATCTTATTAAAAAACTGTAAATAATTTATTGCGGAAAATATTACCTTAGTCAAACCCGATAAAATAATTATAGTTAGGTATTTTATTTTTATTTTTATGTTAGTAATGATATAATATTAGTAATGATAATCTTATACATAGTTCTCTCAAACATGAAAAAAATTATATTGTGAAAGTATGAAAATTTCGAATAAATATCAAATACAAAGAGTAAATAAAATAAATACAATTGCAATTAATAAATTATGATAATTGCAATCATTTTTTCTCTCAATGCATTATGTTGAAAAACATAGGGGTAAATGCAGTTTTTCGATCTATAGGAAATCAAATGTGCATGCATTTCGTACACGTTATGTCCATTTGATTTTCTATAGTGATTCAATATATCAATTATGCATCGCAACATAACGAATAATTAGTTTGCCCTCCATGATTAATCGCGTTGGCTTTAATATTGTAACCTGGAATATATTAGTAATTACACTGCAACGCGTTAATAATCATGCTTGGCCTCACGCAAATTGGAATAATGAGACGATGTAGGAATAATGAGACGTAATTTAGTCTCCCGAGGCAATTAATACCATCCATTTTGATTTTTGATATATTTAACGTTATTAATTATATCGTTAAATTGTTGCTGAATTTACAGTATCTCGCTTATAAACCGCTTCTTTCTTCAAGAATCACGACGCTCCGAACGAAACGAGAGAGAAATACGTAAACCGGAGAGACAATAGAAATTGCATATGTTTGAATATCCAATGGTTCTCCGGTTTCTTCATTGTTCAACGGGATAATCGCGTTTTATTCGTATTATCTTGTCGTGCGCAGGCTCTTTGGGGGTGGCCAGCCGCTTGGCTGGCTGTCGACTCAGGGTCTTCATACAACGGGACGGATTAACTTCCCTTGTACGCCACAAAAACAGGTTCTCCCCTCAAAGTTCTCTTTCATGACCGAAGCAAACTCGTCAGCGGCAGCAGTGGACATTTTATCGTCGTGTTCGTACAACTCTTGTTGAAAATCTTCTCCCGTTGCGCTTTTACGTATTACGTCATATTACCTACATAGGCTAGAAACTACGTACTGCGTTATGATATCCGCTACATGGGTTAGGCACGTAATGGGAAATTTGATGTGGCGCTGACGCTCCATCTCTGGTAACAATCGCTCTGTCCATCGGCTAACCGAAATTACTTCTCTCCAGTACATTAAGCTAGATTACTGCAATTAGCTATACCGCGCGTACAAACTTGCTGGTGCGAAGCGTTTGGCATCTGGCAGCGGATACCGGTAACAGATTACGGTCATATTTGCAAGTTATACGCGGCGCTCGCGGGCTATCGCTCCGATAGGCGATAGCCCGCGAGCGACGGAAAAAGTCGTTTCCTATCGAGATTAGTTATTTGCACACGCATCTGCAGCATGAAGTCGTGCCGGAACTAAAAACTATCCAAATATTAAATTAATTTATTGTTGTGTCTCCTTTTATTTAAATTCGCGTTTCCTTTGTTAAAAATATCCAAGTATATATTATCGATATATGTATATCGTTTTTTTATCTGAGAGAAAATATCGGCGCGATTATATTTGCAAAACCGGAATTTCACTAGAAAAAAATATTATCGTCAAAAGGCAAAATATATATTTTTATATTTTTAGAAGTGGCTAAATTCTCAAAAGAATAACAAGACTCATACTCGTTTTCTGCATGAAAAAAAAATGGATAATCTTAAGTATGTAAATTTATATTCTGGCTATTTTTTGAACTTATGACAAAAAATTTACTTGTCTGAAAATCAAAAATACCGGAGGTGTAAGATAAAAAGTTACAATTATTAAGATTTTATACGCTTGTATTTTTTGCCGCGCATTAAAGTGAATTGTGTTTAAAAAAATACTTGTAAATTTTATTGAGACGTTAACTTATGTATAGATTAAAAAATAATAATAATTAAAAAATAACAGTGGTATAAAATTTACTTTACAGAATGTAAAATATCTATACGACGATCGCTCATTTACCAAAAAAGTAAAATAAATTTTACGCAAGTAGAACGCCTATCTCTCTCTATATGGATCCTGTCAATTTTATAAAATTTATTAGAATTCTAGCGCATATTACTTAAAATTTTTTCCATGTGTAATTATGATTTAGATGTTATGATACGAATTATAACAGTCATTATCATCAGTTATGATGTAAAATTTGACCGAGAAGGTAGCGTCTTCACAAATTCATTTTGATGTAAGCAATGATTTGTATTCAATAGCTCCATGTACAATGAGCATGATGCTGCTTTTGTGCCATTCGATTCAAATCGACTTCGTTAAAGGCGTCCTTAAGCAAAGCTTGTGTGTTAACGGATCATCATTATCATCATCATCGTCTTCCGCTTTTTGTTTGCGTGAGAACTTAGATGACTATTTATTTAAATGACTAAGAATATAGAATAACTGGGCTGCTTGATTACTGTTCGACAAACACAACTATTTATTGTACACTCATTATAATTATGTTTTTATTACGTGTACGGTATTTTAATCTCCTTCCAAGAAAATGTTATGTAGTTGCACAATGTGTAAGCATAATTGTAATTTCTGTTAACGGATTTTATCTCGACAGAGTGAGTTCGGCTGGCCGTGGTTTGGCTGGTACGAAGCGAAGCACGATTTTCATTTTGGAATTGCCACACTTCGCGCCTCGCCTTGAGACGTCACTGTCTTTAAGCGATGAAGGCAGAAGTCCGTCCACGTACATATTATACGGCACTTTAATATTCAGCATGAATTCGGTGGATTTTCTTGGAGACACTTAACATCGAGGTACGCCTTTGACATTTTATTGGCTGTTGAATATAAATCGGTGTTATATATCTATAAGATTAATTTGTATCGGTATCGTTACATTTTCCAAACGATCGATACGATCGGTGCGCATTGTGCTGAAAAATTACTACATGACGCAAAGAAGACAACTGTGCTGGGTGAAAGCAGAAACAAGCAAGAGGTCCGCTCCAGTTCCTCTGCCCACGCTTTGTACTCCCGCAAAATCGAATCGCATTTAGGCGCAATATCTAGTCGCGTCACGTTTAATCGGAGAGAATATTCCTATCCGCGACTTCATAAACCATACGTTTATGGAAACTTTCCTTAGTAGCTATCTCTAGAAAACACTTTCTTCTCGCGAAACTACCGTGATCAAAAATAATCGAGACGTTCGATTTATTTTTGGTTTATTTCTGTTTCACGCTCTGTAATCGCCGCGAGACTTTTCAGACTTATCCTTCAAATTTATTCTTTTCGAATTTGAACTATTTATTGATAAACGTAGACGCGTTATCCATTTTTACGTTGGTCACATTACGACGTGATCGCGTTTTACCAGCTAACAAAGCTGTTTTTTAGCGCTAACGTAAGCGTAAAAATTATCGCCTGAACGCACAGTTACTGACCTAGCTCAATATTTCTAGCACAGAGAGAGAAAGAGAGAGGGACGGGACCGGGGGGGGGGGAGGAGAGAAAGAGAGAGAGAAGAACGAAGTATTTACGTTATCACCTACACATTATTTTGTTTTGTAATTTCCCCCAGGTTATGTTTTCTTCCTCCTCTCCTTTGTCCGAATCATGTCCGGCGTGACGTCTCGATGATGAAGCGAAGTAAAGTATGTATTTGTTTTTTATCTAAACGTAAAATTTCACGCGCAAGTATGCAATCGCCTAATTTAGTCTCTTCACTCTATCGAAATAATTTATCATACGATTGGCTTCGCTGTTTACTCTTGTAATCATTTTTCAATTATCTGCAGGAGATCGTGTTTAACAAAGGACAAATGATTTATTCCCGTGTAAAACTTATTCGAAAAAATATAAAGTATTTTAACATTTATCGCAGCAATTATTTATAGTCTTACTTAAATTTTTTTCCAAATATTGTGAAAGTAAAAAAAATATTCGCACAGACGAGATTTTATAAGAAGGCCTTATCTTTTAGATATATAGAAAGATGTATAGAAAGGAAATAAACATTAATTAACAATTTATTAATGATTTCTGTTCTAATTGTAAGCGACAAGAAGCTGCTAATGCGGATGTGATTTGAATCAAGAATTTTTCGGGTTTTACTAGCAACCGCTTTGCCAGTGAACCATACAACCCTAATACATTGACAATGCTTATTGTTGTGCTTAAGATATATATATTTCTTACATAATATAAACAAACAATATAACAATGGTTCTTCGCGATAATAACTGTGTTTATGATTTTAGCAACTAAGTTTCTCGATTATACGAATATTTTTCATTTGTCCAAATAATTTGATTTTTCGCTTATTATTAAGATAATTTATTTTTATTATTATCTTTTCAGATAAAATAATTTTGAAAAATATATTATTTTATTCTTTGTTGGTAAACACACTAATATGATGTGGATTTATTAACATTATGTGTTTTAAATCCATATCGTGATAATGTTAATATAAGCACCAAAGATTTAAAATCCACATCATGTTAATATTAATACACAATGAAAATTATATAGCATGGATGTTAGATTTAGACCAGAAATATTAAATTCATATCGATATTTTTTGTAGAGTATGGTTTGTCTTATTAGAAACGTTGTATTCTAAACATTAAAATTGCAATACAATTTCTTGAATATTAGATCATTGCGGAAAAATTGAATGTAATTAAAATGTAGACTTATTTATTTTCTATTCCTGTTTATTTATTTATTCTAATTCGTCAAGAACGTGAGTGGGTTAAAAGTAAGAGTGATCAATTGAGAGCGATATTTTAAAACTCAGGTATTTTGTAATTTGTTGCTTTCGGCAACAAGTAAGATTCGAGACTCGCTCCAAAAATGAAGAGAAAGGTGACGTAATTGGGGAGCTATTCATTCGTCCAATTTTTAATGAACTCAACTTATAAAGAAATAGTTTTAAAAAATATGTGTATAATCCAATATATTCAAAGATGAAGATAATTATAAATTATAGAAAAAAACTTACATGGAACGAAATGGGAAGAAAATACGCACTGTAATGAAAAGACGTAATTTTTTGGAGATAACATTCTTCACATGCATATCTTCTTCATTCTTCATCTTTTGTTCCATCTTCCCTGTCGTTGTAAAATTCATCTTGCTCGAACAAAAAAATGTCTATCTCCAGCCTTTTGCGAAATGCATCAGCCCAAACATGTTGGAACCTGCTCAGCTTCCTCTATATTTTATTTACCGTTTACTTAAGTATACGTGAGTTCGGGTCATGGTCTTGCACGCAGATCCGCACCGTCTGTACCAGTCTCTTTCCCATTGTGAAGCACGATCTCGACCATTTCGTCGTAATCCTTCGTCGTGAAAGGTTATCACACGATCGCATTGTGTTCGCATTTTGCGCCCGGAACAATCGAGCGCTTCGCTTCGTGAGAGGAAAGCGTGCGGCGAAATGACTAGGTATTGCGAATACGTTCATCTATTCTCTCGTTTTTTTAATTAAGTTAAATGTTGCCACGAAATTGAGGCTTTGTTCACCGAGCATACCCGAGAAGTGTTGCTACAGTAAAAGAAAGATCGCGAAAAATAATTGAAAATGAAGCAACAATTATGCTTGAAATTCCTAACACTGTACTGATTTCTCGGAAGTCATCTCAGCTGCCTACACATCTCTTATACAAAGCACAATAGGATTCCTTTATTCTGCAATCGCGGAAGTCGAGATATTCTATTTTAAATTTTCCCTTCAATCCATGCCCTCATTTTAGTAAAGAATAAAAATATTATGTGAGAAAAATCAATGAAAGAGACATCACATGTGTTTGTCTCATATGGAGAAAAGCAGTAAGAAGAAAATCTTAATTTACAAAGGCATACATTGAGAGAAAAATTTACTAAATCTTGATTTTTCGTCCGCAACCTGGATCCTCGAATTTCAGTGTAGATTTCTATATTCTATATTTCTATATTCCGTATAAAAATCGGAAAAAAATTCTTGTATCTTTGTGAAAGTGGATATCAATAACGTTTTTAAACGAGTTTTTACCTTCGTAGAAGTTGAATTGTATTTTACTTATTTTTTACAAATTTAAATATCTATCAGAATCGACAATCAAAAAATCAATTGTGCCAAAAGTTCAACATTGCCAGCGGAGGATTAATACATATTATTTTCAATAACTAGTAACTAAACATTTACTTATAGTAAATTTATTCAATAAAAAAATGATAGTTAAATCAAATTAATCGTTGTATCAAATAAATATAAGTTTACATTTAGTAAATATTTAGTCAATACTGTTTAAACAAATGTTTATTAAAATGTACATTTTTTTCTGTTTAACTATTATAGTGTAACTATTATTAGTTTTTGAATAGATTAGATTCAGAATAGAAAAATTTGATTGCAATTTTCTTTTGGTTTAACACCGAATGCACGATATGGACATTAGATTAGCAAAGAAAGAACTGTCTATCGCGCTAGTTCGCCACCCCCGACAGATGTTTCTCAAGGGACAACAGTAACAACAGAACATCACGTGATCTTACATAGAAGTTTCCTGCTGTTCGGCCTTCACACGTCCTCCTCTTTGTTCGCCTTCGGAATGTATACCATCTACGCAGATTGTACAATTTCCAGAGAATCGAAAAATTTTCAATTCCTCAACGAGAAACTTTTTATACTTCTTCCTTCTCGTCTTTTTGCGTTTGATCGAAAACGTTTTACAAAAATGTTAAACAAAATTTGTAATTCTTTTCTCGTAATGGTAATTTTGTATTTACTAAATTGCCTCATCTAATTATGTTTTCTTGCGTTATATCCATTGTATGCGTCTATTTGTCCCGAGCGCTATTCCCTAATTCAATAAATCTTCCTTGTTCTCTCTCTTTCGTCCGCTCGCTCGCTCGCTTGCTCTTGTAACTGTGACCAGAATGACGTGCAAAGGCCGGAAATTGGAAATGCAAACGTTGCAAGGAGCCGACGACACGAGCCGGGAAATTGATGTTTCTCGAATCCTCGTGCCATCGCCGTCCTAACTTTACCTGCCAGGATACGAAACGCCATCGATCCATCGCGTCGGCTAGTCGGAAGTGAAATCCTCTCTAAGTACTCTTCCTCTCTCCTCCCGATTCTTACCGCATTCTAGAATGACTTCGTTATTGGAACGGTGAATTTGATTAAGGACGTCAACACTCCATCACGGCCAGAGGATCCTTCCTATCTTTTTCACGGATCAATCCTTTCGTGCATCGAAATCATACATTTCTTCATTTCTGTTACTTTCTATTGTCCACCTTTCCTATTAATGAGACGTTTTCATATCTGATAATAATGGGAGTTATCATCGTAAATATTCAATTTAATTGAAATATGTTTTTAATCATTTAAAATTATTAATAAATTATTTAATTTCATTATTTTTATCTAAATTATTATAATTTTTGAAATTATTTACAAGTTTTAAGATACTTATTATAGCACATTACGAAGATCTTTTTAAGATGCCTACAATTAATATTATTAAGATGAACAATTAATATTATTAAATTGCTTGTCAATTTAATGTGTGATATTATCACCTACTCTAATTTTTTAGGATTGCATTTTAAGATTGGAAATTAAATTAGGTGCGCAGTTTGCAGAATTAGATATGTAGATATATAAATTCACATCGAATTATTTAAGTAATAAAAATCCATTTTTACCGTTTAAGATCTTTATTTCCTATTTATTCTGTATTTATATTACGGTCTTAAAAGATACTTTATTTAATATTGATTTAAAATCTTATAAAATGCATGTCTTTACACGGTAATTTTAAACGCATTATGGTAGCTTGTAGTGAGCAAAATCCCTACTTAGTGTTTCTATTAAATTTCCCTTGAATTAATTTTTTCATTTTTTATTTACATAAGATCACGCGTTATAGCAAAGTGCATGTATATATGTGACTTTAAAATGAGATAATAATTAGCACAGAAAACGTGGTTTAATTCACGTTACGTGTATTAATATGGGACGTTGCGTTGAATTAAATGGAATTTTCACGGTACGAAGGGGTTAATTGCCAGCTTTCCGTTATGAATTTCCCGTCGAGTCGAAAGCGATCGTTCTTTTTCACATTTCTCTCGAGATGGGGAGGGAGAGAGAGAGAGAGAGAGAGAGAGAGAGAGAGAGAGAGAGAGAGAGAGAGAGAGACCGTCGCTTTAACTGCGAGTTACAGCGAGCTTTGATGCTAATGACCGTCTAAGTAGATTTAAACGTATCCCGCCGTTACACGTTTCACCGCGCCGCACATCGCAAACGTATTTTTTGCAACCATCGCGCTGCGCTGCGGTAAATGCCTCTTCCACATATAGCACATATCAAAAGACAAATGGTCGCGGCGACCAGAGATTGCAACAAATTCCGTGGCTGAACGATCGTTTCTCGCGGATATACGCCACGTTACTTTCGCAACTCGCTTTACCAGAGGTTCGCTCACTGATATACGGAGTAAAACGATATTGTCGTGAACATCGGTGCACCAGAAGGTGCGGCAGCGTCCAAGACACTTATCTCACAAAGTGAAACGTTACAAAGGGCATGCGAGATACTCGATTCTCTGGACAACTTGTTTGTAATTAAACCTATTCATTTCTTGCTATCCTCGTGACATCTTTTTTTTTGTATGTCGAAGAAAGATTTTATTTTCTCTCTAAATCTGAATCAGTGAAATTTAACAAAAAAATAAAGAAATTTGAGTATTATATAATTAAAATACAAATATAATTAAAATAGATATTTACGCGTCACTTTCAACAACATATATCATACAAGTTTATAAATTAAAACAAGATTAAGTAAGTTAGGGATTCCACGTTTTATTGATTTAATTCATTATAATAATTACCGTTGCATATTTGCGTTGGGACTGATGTGATTATCCAGATTTAAATATAGAAAGTTCTCAAAAAGACCTATATTTTTCCAGTCGTAGTTTTTCATTCGTTTCACAACGTTTCGGTTGTTTGACTCGCTGCATCGTACCTTTAATTTAACAATCAAATATTATTACTATCAACATGATTGCCAAAATATGCGCCAGTGTCAAACAAACACAATAACAAAGACTCGGTGTTTCTATGATAATAAATTTGTGTGTATGTGTTTTTTATATCCAAAAACGCTGAGAGATTTGTTTTTTTTCGCAACGCCTATAGTACCTCGAAAAGAAAAATTTTTTTATAAAAACCCTTCGTATATAAAAAAGATGAAGATAACGGACGATAAAAGTTTCTTCCGTTTACGATGAATGCATTTCGATGAAGTTTGAGACGAGACGCGAAGTGAAGACAATCTCAGGCGAAAGCTGCTGAGATTGTCTTAACGATAGCCTCGCTAAAGAGCCAGTATACACGCATCTGGACAAAGTTTGTAAATTATGAAATCGTGGACCGTCAACCTCTGTCCAATATGTGTACGCAAAAGGATATGAAACGACACGTCGCGTCGCAGCGCGTGTCACATAAATTAATTTGCGACGCCACGACGCGATAACCGACTTCCATCGATACTCTTTATCTTCATTATCGTCGCGTGTTTGCAGATTTCCGAATCGATTATTACCCATTGCCGTTTCTTCCTGCATGCCGTGTGCAAACGCGTTTTTGCAATCACGCAATACAGGCACACGCTATCGCATGCGTTTGCACTTGCATCGCAAACACACACACTCCCACACCTTATACGTACGTGTATATACGCATATTAACAGTACATAGCATATAGTGGCTATAGGCTTTTATACGTTCTTCGTATCTTGTCTCGTCTCGTCTTGCCATGTTGTTTTCGTCGAGGGGGCAGACTTCGTGGATCTCGACTCCCCGACTACGTCATAAGCGTCTATTTATACTCCAACGCAGCATGTAAAGGTATACAGGGTGTTCCGTGCGATTCGCATTTACAGCTTGCACTTTGGCGCTAGTAAATGACTGACGGAGATGTATTACGCTACGGAGTACGATGTACGTGTTAATGTGGAAAGCGGAAGATTACTAAAAAGCCGATGATTAAAGCGAGAAGACCGCAAGAAACGTGTATTATCCTGAAATCTTTTCTGTATTTTTAACACCGGGACGAGGAAAAGGGAAACAAAGTTTGTACTATGGATAAATTTAATGATTAATGATAATAAGCAAATATAAATTATAAAGTAAAGAAATCCATGAAGAAAGCGAAATGACGATGACAATATTTAATTTGGAAATCAATTCTGGCAACTCCACGAAGGGGGCCATTCCGCCTCTTTTGTTCTTTTTTAAAAATATTTATAGCAAGATGTTATATATATTTTTAATATTTCTGAAATATTTAATCAGTTTTGACATTCAAAATTTTTTTATTTAGAAAATTCCTAGATATAAAAGATAGATTATAGATTCTTTTATAGATTGTTTTCTTTTTTTGAGTTGATATAATTATAAATAAAACTTTTTTATTAATTATACATTTAAATAATACTTTTCCAATGTAATAATTAAAATATAATACTTTCATATTTTTTTCTATTTTTTCATATTTCAAAGAAATATTTACTTGTGTGGAGATATTTTTTGAAATTTCTGGATACCCCAATAAATCAATTTATGGGAAACATTCGCGTGCGACAAACGCCATTCCGTATACACATTCGTGAATGAACTCTGCACGGAGTATCCGGATCTTGCCGTACCGCTTTGCGAAGTGTATATATATCTACCCACACACTGTCGTCGATGCCAACGCAGACAGAATTTCTGTTGCCACGTTCGTGATGCCACTACGAATCTCTGATGCGTTTATCACGAAATTGTATCAAATACTCAGTGGGAAAACTCGCGACATCCGTTAGGAAATGCGACGACGCGCCAATATTGATTCAGGCGGTCTGCGTTTAAGGTAGTTCGGGACAAAGGATTTGCCGCAAGTAACGAGTATATGGTAGATTATTGCCCGACCATTTCCCGGTCAGGACAATTTCTGACGAGGAATGGAATAAGTACGATCCGGTAAGTGCATTAACGCGAACCATATTCGGTTCTCAACATCAACGTATATAGCGTCAAGCTCTGTCATCACTCCAGGTCTGCAATCTGCGTGAATTACGCGCCACGCAGATTACAGGCGTACGAAGAGACGGACGGACATTTATGCTGGCATATATGGTAGTCAGGATCGAGCGAAAGCTTATTTTCGCTCAATGTATGAAAAGACTGATAATTTGTAATAATTTAGAAAACTGCGCTTAATTCTATTCTCGCGACAGCGTTTTCTGCTTTTCTTTCCTTTTTTTTTTCTCATTGTAGAATCCTGCCTAACGCTTCCTTACTCGGAAATGGTGCAAAATCTCTACCGATGCACAGCACGATCTGACATTCTCCAACATCTTTCACGTTAACAACCGCGAAAGAAAGAAGTCTCTGCTGCAATATGTCTATCCATTAATGGATAAAGCCAGTGCCGTTTATCGCCTCCTTTCCGCGGAAAAATCTTTTGTTCTACTTATGCCATTAACTGTAAAGAACAGTCGCAAGTCATAATTAAACAAAACTAACGGTGCATCATCATGTACAAACTGCAGAGTAAATGTACAATGTATATTACGAAGGCGTGTGCGATACAGCTTGAATTTACTGCTAATTATGAGAGTTCTTAATTATGAGAAAAATAAAATGGTCGTCGCAAAAAAAGGATCGTTGATGCGAGAATTCGTTTCTCATCGTTTAAAGTCGTTTAAGCTGATGCCATTAGTAAATATATATGTATATACGATTTTAAATACATAGATATCGAAAGAGTTAAAAAGAAATAGCGATGTTTTCAGATGCTTTTCAATTAGGATAGCTAGAATAGATTGTCCACTGAAAGAAAAGTGTTTGTTTTTTATAACTGAAATTGTTTGATAAAATACTATAATTATGACTACACTGAAAAAAAAATATAGTCAATTTTAATAAATATTTAGTTGAATACTGCCACTAATTAAATATTTATTAAATATTAAGATATATTTATTTGATACAAGAAATGTTAATTTGATTTAACAATCATTTTTTTTATTGAACAAGTATTTATTTACTGTAAGTAAATGTTTAGTTGGCAGTATTGAACTAAATATTTATTAAAATTAACTATATTTTTCTCTCAATGTAGGAGTTCCATTTTTATTTTTATTATTGATATTATATTATATAGTAATAATAACTATATACGTATAGTTTTTTCAAACATAAAAAATTATACTATAAATTTTATATATAATTTCAAATATTAATATAATAAAAAATCAAAATATCAATGATAAATAAAATAAACATTTTTATTCAATAAATGCAATTACAATTATAAATACAACTTTTTTATTAACTATTTTATTTTAACTGTACTATTTTAAAATTCTCTTATTATTTATGTAATAACAATAATTAAAAGATATATCAAAAAAGATTTTCAAACAGTATGTGTGATTATTATTAATAGCACAATTGATATATTTGAATGGTTAAAATAAATATAAATACACAGTTGTTCCAAAAAATGACTATAAATTATAGTTAAATGATGGTAATTGGTAACTATTTTTTCTCTTAGTATTCAAAGAAATTTACCCATCCGCATTAATTGCATAACTTTGTAGGGCGATTATTGCATGCCGGCTCGCTGGGACGACAATCCGCGATACATTGTACCGACAATAAAATCGCTAATCCGCCGATAAATGCATTTGAATCGGGGCCAACTATTTATAATTCCATCGGGATGCTTCTAGCTGAGTTATAGCCGCGTACGACATTGTATACTCGCACGATCGATCAACATACACATATATATACACATATATATATATGTAACGCCACAAAACTTGAAGTATAATTTTATTTTTCGATTCGCTTAAATAACCAATTTGGTACATTTGCGATACATCGTAATATTTTATTAAAGTACTCGAGTAATTGAATCTGTTTTGCACGATAATTGGTAATTACAGCACGTGTTGTGACATAATATTTACGCAACACAAATATCGAGGGTCTCGCAAATGAGCTTGCAACGACAAAAACAATAATAACAATAAGGATAATAACAGGATATTTAATTGCTGCTCGTTAATTGTGCAATTTTCATCGAATCGAAATCGTTCATTATCTCTGTTGGTTTTTCTCACCATTTGCTTCTTTTCTGTCCTCAATTCTTTTGCGCCTAAATTGCATAAATGTATTACACGCGCTGTTTCTAACAGAATTACCGAGACACATACATAATGTATTATTACGCAGCAATCGTGCAACTACGATATCGAAAAGTATCTACTTTTACAGTCAATACTTGAAACGAATAAAAAAAAAAAAAAACCAGTAGATGAAAGGAGCGAAACAGTTGGTATAAAAGGCATCTACGTTTAGAAATTTTATTTTCGAGCTTCTTCTTTGCACTCGTATAATGACGATCAGTCGCGAAAATAGCACGACCGACACAGTTTCCGCTGCCGTGCGTTTCCTCGCGTGCGTCTCGGAGGGGAAAAGCGTGCATACACGGGCGTGAACCATGAAATTATGCGGTGAAATCGATCGATTTTTCAGACAATCGAACGGATGTGAATTACAATTTAAAAATCGTCGTTAAAATGTATGAGCTTTCGCGACAACGACAGTACGAGAGCATTGATCTGAGAAAAGAGCAAAGGACAAAAAATATTTGCATTTAAAATCCATGAAATCTATAAAATGTTTCCGTCAAAATGTCATGGAAAGAAATAATTAAAAACAGATTCAAAATAATGCTTGTGACATTGCATAGCGATATCATACAGAAATTAAACAATTAATTCATATTTATAGAACAAATAAGGTGTTAAAAAATTGTATATTATTTCGCATATCTTAATAATAAATGTCATAAATGTTATTTGGTTGTTTTAAATTTTGTAAAAAAATAATTATTAT
>NW_017259535.1:434321-442943 GCF_001594045.1 Atta colombica | reverse complement strand
TATATGTATGAACGTATATATATATATATATATATATATATGTATGTATATCTCACTTGTTTGCATCGATAATCGTGACCGTTCGTATGGTTTGATAAAATTGCGACGGAATTGTTTTCAATTAGTTTTCATTATTTGAAACGGCACAGATAATCAAAGTCGAAAGATCGTATCAAAGATTTATGTGCACGTCGAAATTTAAATAGTAGCCGTCCTTCGTTCGCTCCTTAACACTTTGTAGCCATAAACGGCGCGAATTCTTGCCGATCGATCTTTTCTATGTCAGCTATAGAGTTGCGATTACGGATTTTTTTCCATCACTGAAAATATTGTACAATGCGCGTCAATACGTTATTAATTTTGTGTGATTGGACGAGCGGCTATCAATCGTAAAATTGTATTTACATCATTTCGTCCATTCCTGATAACAAATAAATACCTGTTATAGATTTACGTCATAGTTTTGATGCATTGATATGTAAATCAACCTGTTGTAGATTTGCGTCAAAGTTTTGATGCATTGATGTGCAAATTATCGCTATGGTTCAATTTATCTTTATTAAATTACTTGTTACAAAATTAGTCAAGGTTGATTTATTGTTTGCAGAAGAGCCCGACTCAGAGTATCACTCGTTCTTGGCTAAGACGCAGTATTGCCATGGGTGAGTTTTTTTTTTATTGATTCTTCACATTGGCGATTCGTGTGTTTTGTGACGTAACAGATATCGGGTTTGTGTACATCCGTAGTCACACTCAGTGTTTTTACTTTCTTTGTGTTTTTAAAATTTACTTGAAAGCAGGTTCGAAATTTAGAGATCTGTTTGTTCAAAAATATTGCATAAAAATGTCACTGTAAATTATGAAATTTTCCATCCAGCTTCTCAGTGAGAATTTTTGAAAAATACATAATGTTGTGCATTCATGCTGATTAAACAACGCATGAATTTCGTTTTGTTATTTAAAGATTAATATTTTACATTTAAATGCGACTTCAATGACGATAAGAAGAGAGATAAAGAAAATATTCGATATTCTTACAAAGTACATATAATGAAACAAAGAATTCATTGATGTTACAGAATAATTGCTACGAATGTTACATAAATAGGAAGCTGTAAATAACATCTGCAGAAACTCTTGCGAGTAAACTTGATGTTACGTTACAATCCGCCGATATAGGTTTATACAACAATTTCGATATAAATAATTATCACGAGAGCTCGCCACGTGCAAGTGATACGCGCGTTTGCCACGTGCGGTCGTTACACGAGGTACGTGATCACGTTGCGTCGCAGCATCAATATCCTCGACCGATGGGGTAAACGCGGAGGAGAAATTTTCCGACGGAATCGACGAGACGAGACGCGCGAGACAGACTCAACGGCGGCTGCCAACTTCCTTAAAGTTATTACACGGAAAAAAACACAACTGAAAACTGATTCAGCAAATCCACAGTCGTAATCGTAACACAGTCAAATCGTAAGACAGTCAATTTTCTATGTTAAAATAGCAAAGTTGACAATTTAATAACATTAGCGATTTGTTAAACCATCAAATCTTCTTAGTTATCTATGTTGAATTCGCGTAGTTAAATTATAGGTTTGCTGTATCATCCAATTAATTTTTTTTCTGTGTAAATTTTACTAAGTATCGCAATCGACATATTTTTTTTTAATTCCGAGCAAAATTGCGGATAATACACGTAATGCAATATTTCATCTATACATTAGATGAAACTATCTTAATTTGTGCCAAATTTTCTGTCATCACGCATTTTTTGTCATTATCAGAAAAATGTCCAGGAAAATAAAAACAATCAGGAAATTCAAAGAACGGTCAGGAAATTTTGCAAAATTTTTTGGAAAATTAAAATTTTTAGCTTTATGAAATTTTATCTAGAAATCAAGGAAAAGTTAATGGAATTTTAAGATGAGGAATAATCAGCAACCGCTCTTATAAAATTTATTTTTCTTTTTTGTGATTATATATGTTAATTATATCTGTACTTTCATCTTCTAAATTATACTTACATCTTTATACATTTTTATACATTGAAACTTAAACATGGAAAATAAATCCGTGTTAGACTAAAGATTATAAAAATTAAACATTTCTACATATTTTTTATATATATAAATTAAAAAATTGATTTACATAATTTATAGCTTTATTTTCATAAACACGTTTATACAAATACATAAATTTGAAATGGCGCGTTTTCGAGCCAAAATGATAAAGAATTTACTTAACAAGTCTAGTGATTTTGAGCGATATTTATACTTTATTTTTATTTTAAGATCGTCTTAATTAATACAACAATTAAGATGCCAATGCGGCTCTATGATTGATTTACGACATCTTAAGATTGTATAAGAATCAATTGAATTCCGGCCTTTAGAGTGGCGCGGATAAACACTGCGCTGTTAAGGTCGTTTCGACAAATAATCTTGTAGGCTAACGCCTGGATGAGCGTGATAATATCACGCGAGTAAACGGGGCAAGATAGCGTTGAGATATGCATTGAGATATCTCCCGATTCCCATACGAAGACTGTGTGCGATTTGCTTTTTTGATCGCGAATAAATCTTGATGTGTAATCACACGAGGAATTGCGAAGTGCGCCCGTTTCTCGTTTTAGGGGAGATTTTCGTTATCGATACTATAATACAATCTTTCGTGAGTTGAACGACAAAGTATCGTCGAGCGTATCATAGGCATCTCTATTTACGCTCCGGGCTTACGCATTGAAATTTTTCCCCGGGTAACATTGTGTGAAAGAACGATATGTGTATGTGCCAGCTAGGCCCTAAGGCCTAGCCGTGTGACGACTGATGATGAAATCCACGAAATTGCGGGGAAACCTGACGAATCGGACGAATCCTGATCCTGCCTGATCCTGCCTGATCCTGCCTGATCCCGATGCGAAGCGGCGAAACGAGAATGCTCGTTTCGAGCGAGAGGAGCACTCGGGAATTCGGGGATCGGAGTCTGCGTCTGATTCCCCCCCCCCCCCTCTCTGTCTCTCTCTCTCTCTCTCTCCGTTGTTCTTTCCTCCCAATCCTCCCGTCCATCGCTCGATGCGAGCTGCCTCGAGGAATCGGGCGGAGAAAAACGTTTCTACGAACGAATCTTTAGCCCTCGAGGCGCAACGCATTTTTCGAGATAAATATTTCTCCCATTTCGTCTTTCTCATTTAGTTCGCGATCAACAAAAGCAATCTAGAGTTGTCGAATATCACTTTTAACTTACTTTTTATTATATTTTCAATTTATACTGATTTGTATGTAAATAAACATTGAAAATTGTAACTCGATATTTCGGACACTTATCTTTTCATATTATATTATACGTTTAACTTTTTATCAATAATAAATTAATTTGTTACAAATCTTTTTGTAATACGCTGCAAAAGATATGATTTACATATTTAAGCGGTCGTATAAATACCTAGATCTTCTAAATATTTCTCCTTTGTATTGAAATTTATGAATGAAACTAATTAAAAATATAAAATAAAAGAAATCATTAATACATAATAATTAAAATTATTACCTAATAATTTTTTAATAATTTATCGAAAAAAAGATCAAGTATTTAATAATTATTTAATAACAAAAATATGTACAAATTAGCCCTTTATATTCACATAAAATATTAAGTTTATTGTTAATTATCAGTCTTATCTTGTGATGGTACATTTAGGAAACTTAGATTTTATAGAAATATTCATTTATAGTTGCATATATTTACACACACACACACACACACACACAAAATGAGAATATATGATATTTTACATTAACGTAACCTTTAGAATTTTATCTATATCATTAATTTCTATTTATATTATATTTTTATTACTAAATATTACTTATATCAGGTAATCAAGTAATAATCTTTCTCTCTAGATTTTGAAAGGTTCGTTCACACGGATTTTCCTTTTATTCAAAAGTTTCCTAAAAGAAATTTCAAATTATCCGCCATCGTATACGGATGGATTAAAGCAGTTGGTGAAAATCTAATATCGTCGTCTTAATAAATCATTAATCCTAATTATATTCCTGTCCATCGGCAAGGCGATCGATGCCGCGCTGAATAATTCTGTGCTCGACCCGCTTAGTCGTTCCTATCTAGCGTTACGAACGATCGACCGTACCGTCGTCGTCCTCATGAGTTTTTCTTTCGCGAAATGACTTCGGCCTCCTTCCGCCATCACGATGCGATTGAAACGACAAGCGGCGCGAAGGAATAGAGGCCGTGGGAAAAGCGGTAAATCGCGTCGGTAGCGCCCGACGCGGCGCGAGCTCGCGGAACCTTTTGCTCCATCCAAGTTCGTCGACCGCTGCGATGCAGTGATGCACTCAACGATCGCGCCGTTTTTCTCGCTTCTTCTTTCCCTCATTATTACTTCAGTTACTTTCAGGCAAATCACCGAGAAGGCGATTCCGCACACCACGCGATATATAAAGCCCATGAAAGACGCGTTGAAATGCAAACAATTTCTAACTTTATTTCTTACATTCTAAATACTACAGCTGCGTCATCGAGATGATTATACAATGTAACAATTCAATTTAATTTAACCATGAAGAACACTATGTTGATAAATAAACTGTCACAACGTAGACTCTAGGCCGTAATCCGTATCGCATCATGGCGTTCTTATTGACCATGCAACCTCGCCGATCGCTGACTTTGTTTATCACAGTAAGCTACGAACAACAAATTGACGATAGTCTTTTTTTCTCGCGGGTCAGTAGGCAATCTGGGGCGTTGTTTTTTTTTTTTTTTTTTTTTTTTTTTTTTGAACATTTTGTATAAAAATAAGTTCTCACGGGATTGAATCTGCTACGGCGCGACAGGCCTGTCCACCATAAAATAAACACGTGACGCAAATGAGGCGCGGGAAGGGTTCGCAATAGGTCACGGGCTCACGTGGGGTGTGAATGGCGAATTATTAATAATAAAAATTGATTGCTCCGAACGAGAGCTTATTCCAGCCAATCTCCGCGGATGACATAATCGAATCCTCGAAACACTAATCGAACGATCTCGCAATGCGGGATTTCATCCATCGATGCCGGATAGTTAAACGAATATATTTGTTATCAACAATGCGACATCAAATTTTGTTTTTTATTATTCAACGATATCAAATTAGATTTTTGAAAAGCATTTCAAATGCGGTATGAACACACAAAAGAATGTCATTTTATTGCTAAAAAAAGTGATTACTCACTTTACTTTCTTCCTTTTAAGTAACGGTTATTTTTAACAAAAAATATTTTTTCTTGATAATAATCTTGTAATATTTGTCTATTATAAATTTAAAAAAACTCTTTATTACGTATTCAGAAAAAGAATTTATTTTCTTTTGAAGAATATTAGAAAATTATTCAAAGAATCGATTTTATAAGGGAATATATTTTGAATAAATAAATTTTATGCTTGTGCTTGAACTTGTGATAGATTTGCGAATATATGAACTTTTGAAATATTTGAAGTAATTATTACTTGCATACAATATATATTTTTCTGTGTACGCAAGAAAATGAATGTTTTAAAGTGTTATATACGTTATGCGTCGTTCAATTTTTAGCTTATCTCAAAACTTTCTATCATTTAAAATAAACATTTATATTCCGTACGTGTTATAATGTGAAAGTGTTTTCTTATTATAAAAGTTCCATTCTTTCCGTCACAATGTTGTACCACAGTTCTGTTTACATAAATCATTGTGACCGACAGCGATTCGCAACCAACCCCAATAAAAAGTTTTTTCTTATACAAAGTTCTTGACATGCTCTGACGAGCAAGAAGTAGGTTAATTATTTTTTATCTTAAGCATGATTTTTTATTGATCGTGTGCGAGCTATGGAAATTTTTATACGTCTGAGCGACAGCAATGAAACTCTTCGTTCATCGTTCATTTCTATATTCGAGTGCGGAATTAATTTTTATATTTAGCGATGTTTCTCATCGATGTGGGCATAAATGGAATCGCGTCGCTTTTATACGATGCAATGTGTCTCCATCGGGTAATGAAAATTCTTACGATTGAGCTACCGATCTGTAATAACTATGTTTATACTGTGAATTTATATTCTGATTCTTGATTACATTGTGTCGTTATGTCCTTTTCTATATTTATTATAAAAAGGCCATTGTATTTTCAATTTGTTCCACGTCCGCGTTTTTTTGCGCCTACACTGGAAAAAAACAAATACTAAATTTTAATAAGTGTTTGTTTGAATAATTCCAACAAGTAAATAAGGCGAAACGTTAAATCTTCATATTGTTACCTTCGCAAAGTTCGCCTCGAACGAATAAGAGCCAAGGCTGAAGCAATATAACGGCAACTGGTGCGTCCCGGGAACGATGATTTGTTTTCTCCTGGTAGCCTTAAGAGCTTTACCAGTTGAAAATCATCGCGTTGCCCTACCCGCTTATTACTTTAAATATCACCGGCGTAACGCTGTACTTTTGCGGATTATATTATTATGTACCGTTTGTGTCCTTCGAATAAAGAATAATTCACGTCTGCATTTGGCTCGTGCGTATAAGCTTATTTTATCTGTAATTTATTAGTTAGTCCTCTCTCACAATTGGATGATATGACCATTGTTCAATTATGGAAAAAAGGAGAAAAAAAGGATAAGATTATTATTCCTTTCTCCCCCCCCCCCTCCCCTTCCACCCGACCCTTGAAAGGATACTTAAATTAAAAGTAAAAATGTACATAATTTCGCTTTACAAGATAATTGGAAAATTGTTCTTGTGACATTGCCGAGTACCAATCCGACTCGCTCTCATGCTCGTCGCGTTATTGCAACACTTTTAATACTCGCTGAGAACGGATTATTATCACCGTTATCCAATCTGATAACGGGGCCTCGTCCTCTTGAACGGACAGTGAAGCGGTGACTTTTTTTATCCACTCCTTCGCTTCAGAGAACGAGCGTTCTCCTATGCTCTCTGGCCTCTTATAATTGATCACGTTCTTGAAAATTCTGCAGACGGAAATTAATTTTCTTTTCCGTACACGAGAGGTATTCGACGGTACACAAGGCGAGCATTCTTTCTCACTGCACTTTTCTTATGCTTATATAGTTTAATTTCAGTAGTTTCTTAGAAAAATATTCGCGTACCGAGAGAGACGCGTGTCTTATATTGGAGAGGATAATGAAAGATACAAATTGAGGAAATAATTGGAGAAAAACGATATCTCTTGAGATCATTAAAAATTGGAATAAAATGTATTTTTTCGTTTGCACATAACAGAAAGATATATATTGATAATTTTAGAAACTTTGCAAACGAAATGTTACTTTCGATAAAATCAACTGATGACATTTTCCAGTTCGATGAAAGGATTGACGCGTATCGTCGTTACTGTCATGTGCAAATGAAACGAAACAAATGAGCGCCTTTCCAAGAACCCACGCGGCAATTCGCTCGCTTCTATTTCGATCTAAGTACGGACGAGGAGAGAAAGTATACGTCGATTCCACGGGACATTCGATTAGCCTTCATGTTTTCAATCGATTACATCGAGCAATGCTTTGATACTCTATTCGCATGTCAAATAGAAACGCGATTAATTTCGTCGTGTAATTACTCACCAACATCTATAGCGAATTCGCTCACTTGCATCACACTAGATTAGTGCATTCTAAAAGTTGTTATATATATATATATATAAAATTAGCAAAGTTAGATGTAAAAGCGTACGAATATTTAAATGATTTAATGCTTAATAATGACATTGTCATATTATTTAATGCCATATACATTATTTGTTAAAGATTATATATTATACTACATTTAAATATTTTATATAAACCAGCCTTTAATATGCATTGATCCAATGCAGTGTGAATGACCGAATTTATCAATAAAAATACGTTGGTTGAAGTGTTATATATACTTTCGCTAAAGTCTGTTTTTTCATAATTGTGATACACGTAAGTATTTTTCTTACGCCCATCGTTATGTGTGCAGCAGTTCTCTCATTCCCGGCGTCTGCGTTCATAATCAATGTACTTTATGGGAAATATTGTGCAATTTTATACGAGCAATGTATACGAGCGTTGTAAATTAATTATACGTAAGTTCATTAGGCCGTTTTGCACTTAATTTAAAAATCTGGAACGCATCCGTATACTTGTTAATAAAAATAAGTGCTACGCGTAAAAAAGGAGCACATTATATGACGCCAAGTCGCTATTTTTTCAGCCTTTAAAACGACGGAGATTATATTGTTAAACCGGCCGTGAACCGGCGCCGGCATTTATGATATGTCGTGAATGCAGTCACTCGCGATAAACGTCGTTCTTAAACTCATGGGGATGAATATACCTTGTTGGATATTTTTTATTCTTGTCAAAATTCTTTTCCTATGGAATAGTATATGACATATTGATAGTTTTCATTTCATAATATAATGATGTTTACTAAAGAGGTCGAATTCACGCTGAGCCGTGGCCATGATCAAGAATGATTTATGACTCAAGCGGACAAGTATCATTTTTCCGAGCGTGGTTTTGCAGATCGAAGGCCACTATTCGCAAAAAGGCGCGTCATTATTTCAGTGATCGGCGGGCAGGCGCGGAGGAGAGGAAG
>NW_017259535.1:421437-434221 GCF_001594045.1 Atta colombica | reverse complement strand
GAGAGAGAGAGAGAGAGAGAGAGAGAGAGAGAGAGAGAGAGAGAGAGAGAGAGAGAGCAGAGGGAGGCAAGGGATTTACGATCGAACAGGCGTCCGATTCATTATTGCAAAGTTTGCGATATCAGCGGTCGCAGACTTTACGCTGCGAATACGTGACGGCGACTGAACATCGTTTGGAGTATAAAGAGAAGGGGAAGAAAAAAAGTAGAACGACGAGTTTCCTTCAGGCAATGATAGTTGAAGATTGAAGAGAAAAAGAGGGCCAGGGATAGAAAGAAGGAAAGAGAAGTGGGGAATCTTCATCGAACACAGTTATCCGGCCCTGATGCTGCTCTTTCGATCAGCGACTGTGGTGGACGGCTGTCGCGAGAAATCCATTTTCGATCGCTCGAGAGACTGGTCGAGAGATCGAGATCTCATTTTCTCTTCTGGGAACTCCCTAATGCTCTTTGGCCCTTGACTCCGTGAATCTGTATTTTTTTCTAGCTTGAACGTCACTAATAATTGCGAAAAATGGGCAAGAAAGAGGAAGAGGGAGAAGCGGGGAGATTTTATGAGCGAGTTGTAACAATATGTCAAAAAGTTTACAATCTTCGCCTCGATTGCGAGTATCAAGCGATAGTAGCGAAAGGCGAACGAAATTGTTTACAAGACGATGTTTCATAATATCCCATATCTCTACGTGAGAGAAAAATAAATGTTTTATCTGAACGCAGCGGCTCAACAGACAGATTTCGGTTGAAATTAAGAAATTGTCATGATGACACGCGTATTATATATTACATGCGAAGAAATGCATAAGGAGGATCATCTATCTATCTATTCCCGATATAGCACCGGTCGACCATTTCAATTCTCGTAGATAGAGGTTGAGCACCTCGCGATCCGCTGTTCAGAGAAAAGTAGGATGGTTCTACAAAACAGTTAGATGGCCCTGATGTTAGCAAATCACCGAGCAGCCGTGCCTACATTCGCGTTCGCCGCGATATTGTACATGGCTTTTCAGAAGATTTGAAGCGTTTTGTAATTTCGTGTCATTCTTCATGCATACAGATGTCTCAAAAGAGAAGTCTTAAAGGAAATCTCACTAGTCTCACTCTTTACGTACTTAGATCAATGTGTAATATTTTTCATTTGTATTTTTCATTTTGCAGTTGTATTGTACTCGAAGTAATAATTGAACTTTTCTAATCCTTATAGTATAATGAATCCTTATAATACACTACATAATTGGGATTTTCGTGTCTTGTTCATTTCTTTTCTTTGAAATACTAGGAGCATCAAATAATTAGTTATAACATTTATATAATATTTTTTTTAATACACATTATTAAAGGAGCAATGGCAATCCAATCTTCTTGAGTTAAATAACATTTTGTTCTTTTTAACTTTTATGTATACAATGTAAACAAAGTAAACAATGTCTACATTAACAAATAATAAATCAATGATACCAAATAAATAAACTTAATTTAATTCAAAGAAATGTATTTTTGAATCAAATTTAATACATTTTTTTGAGTTATGTAGATTAAGTTCATTGTTTTAGTTAGATTAGAATCTATTATATTAAGTAGGAGTATCTATTAAGTAGAAGTAGTGGCGACCCTATAAAAATCATTAAAAATAATTCCAATTGGATTTAATTTGACATTATGTATTTAACGCAATCTACAAATACGATCTTAGAAGAAATTAATTATTACATTTATCTATACAATTTTTTTAATACGCAATCTTACAAATGCTTTCTAAAGATATTAAAGTACATATATGAGAATCATCTATAAATGTTAATAGTTTTTGTATTCTTGTAAAAGTAATCCGGGAGTACAAAATTAATCCGGAATATACAAACGACCCATTGTATGTAGTAAAAGATTTGAAAATTACCACATGTACTAACCTTTAATAATTGCGTTATTGAATTAGCATTGAGCCAATAATTTTTATATGTTATTCCTGCGAGGTGCAATTTCGGAGATAATTTATTGCAATTTTTATATATACGGGCTCGCTTATCCTCTCGCTTTTCCACTTTTCGAGCATGTCCAAGGAATCGAGATTCTCGTTTCCTCCAGGCTCGTCGATCTTTGGCCTCCGTGCTCCGCCTTCGCTTCGTGCCGCTCCGCGAAAAGCAGTTCTGATACATAGCATCAGATCCCATTCAGCACAGAAAGATTGCAAAAACATTGCAGAATGATTTCACTGAAACATTACATTATTACATGGTGGTTGCTGAATCATTGCAAAATTCCAACGATATTAAGATGTTAATGTCTGCTTTTTGTTATATTGCAACAAAACGTTCCAGAAATACTGCAATGTAATGTATTTGGATAAATTTTTTACGAAGACTCTAAAATGAAAACTATTTCTATACTATTTCTATATCTATACAACTAACTTTTCTATATCTCACTTTAACTTTTCTACAAATCGCATTTCTATATGTGCTTTCCAAAAGCAATTTTTTATGATAAAACCACAAAATATTCCAATAAATGTAGTATTAATTCTGAAAGATAAATTTATTCGTAAGAACAAACACATGTATGTGTGTGCCCCGAACAAACTACAAATTTTATCCACATTAATATGATAATACAGTCGTTTGGTAAGTTAATTATGAAATTAATCGCAATGATTCTTTTTAATTCCAAATTACTCCGAATTAATTGAAATCGAAATTAAAAAATGACGATATGAAATTTATCAATAAAGCAATGTTTGTGGAATATTACTGACATTTTGTATAGGCATATTGTTAATTTACTGTTCTGTAATATTATCTCTGCAATGTTACATTGCAATCTGCAATATTGTAACATTGCAGCAATATTGCTTCACTCTTCTGTGCTGTATGGGATAGAATTTCTAGGATATTCGAGAAACTCGATACAGATAGTGCTGTGTCTTCCAGGAAGCGTCTCCGATTTTCAAATTCTCAATTAAGACATACGTAACATCTTTTTTCGTTTATTCCTCGCACACATTTCATATAATAATTTCGAAAATATTCTCGATCAAAAAGAGTTTTTTGTATGTAAAAATTGACGAACATCCTGTGAGAGCAGCTTAAGTAATTTTTTTTTATCACTGACATTTCTTACACATGTGTTGTTGCACACGTTTCGAGCCGATATTTTCTTAGGATCACTAAAGTTGGCAAGGACTGACGTCTTCTAATTCTACGTTTCTCTGAGGGAAGCTTAACGGGGGGCTCAGTTTTCGGGGAAGAAAGTTCCAAATTAGACGCTCAGGTCGGTCGATTATATCGCACAGTATGTGAAATGGCTGCCACGATCGTTTTTACGAGACTCTCGTAAAGTGGTAAGGATCCAGGCACGAAGAAGGAGTTGCTCATCTCGAGCACGGTCGCAATTGTGTGAATCCTTTCGCGTCGAGGCAATTATCTTCGTCTTCTTCGTTTCGAGCTGCACATACCTGTCGCTACGTGCGTCATGAACGTCTCTTATGTCATCGCTTCTATATAAGTCTTTTAATCTTCTGTGTGAATACATACACAAAAATATCATTTTATTGCTAAGAAAAGCGATTACTCAATTTACTTTCTTTTAGGTGACAGGGGTAACAATTATCTTTATATAAGAATATTTCTCTCTTAATAATAATCTTAAAATATTTATATTTGTTACAAATTTTAGGAAAATCCATTATTATATATATATTCAAAACAAGAATTTAATTGTTTTTTAAAAATATTAGAAAATTGATAAGAAATAACTTTATATAATGTGCAAATCGAATTTATTTTAATAATTTTGATTGAAATATTAAACTTATGATTGATACTACAAGTACTTATGATTGATTTGCGGATATATGACTGTTGAAATATTTGAAATATATGAAGTATAATTATCACTTGTATAGAGTATGTATTTTTCATGTGCAGTCTGAAAGCCACGTTGAGTAGTAAGTAATACATGGATATAAAATGAAAATAAATCAATCTATATATATATATATATATACCTATATAAAATTACGATTCGCTCAAAAGTACATAAATATTTTCCTTTCACACAAATCTTATCTTTATTCCTATGAATATAATTGGCACGTCCTTATATCGAATTACTTCTTTCTCATACATTTCTTTCGCCCTTCAACGGAAAGTCACGTCTTCCGGACGTGTGCGATTAATATGGCATCTCTGATTTCTTAAGAGTTTCTCACGTCCTGGCGAGAGGTGTCCTGTGGAGTGAATCGCTACCTTAAACAGGGGTTGCTGGCGTCGCTGCTGGCGAGTGCATGGCGAATGGGTTCCGCAGGGATCACGGCTGACGGATTTTCAAGCGGAACTCCTCGCGGGCAGAATGCAGAACGCGCGAGGTCCCCGAACTGGCCCTATTGATTTTAGAGAACCTTCTGGCAAGAGAGAGAGAGAGAGAGAGAGAGAGAGAGAGAGAGAGAGAGAGAGAGAGAGAGAGAGAAAGAGAGAGAGAGAGACCGTCGGTAATTCCGAGCTTCCCTCCGTTCCCCTCGTCAAGTTTTCGAGAAGGGTCACCCCGTAATTTGAATATACGGCACCCTTCTGCGCGTTCGCAGCCCCTCCCGGCCAATTGCACGTTCGGCATATTTCGTTCACCGTGCATAGCGCGTTCGTTCTCCTCGCGCTTCGAATACGCGGACGAGATATTTCATCGTGGTATCATTATCGCGGTTTTGACGTGCCAAATCATTTTTCCGGCAAGAGCGGAAAGCGTTAAAATTTTAAAGAATTTATCTTATCGAGAGAGAGAGAGAGAGAGAGAGAGAGAGAGAGAGAGAAGATATTCTACTATCTTATTTCTCATTAAACTTGACTGTTTGTTTACACGTTATACATTCGTGTAGATTTTTATATTATCGATATCTTCGTGCTGCAATAATCTCAAATAATCTCACAAGCCGTAACCATAAAGTTTTGACGAAAGCGCAATTGATTCATGGACTCTACGTTTCTACGTTTTTATACGTTGCAATTACTCGCGAGCGAGACGCGCGGAAACGGAAGCGGTCGATCGCGTTTGAGATATATCGGGACGTGAGCGCGAAACCGCTCACTCTGTAGACTAGTGTAGACTAGTGTAGACTAGTGTAGACGTCGATTGCAAAATTAACCAGTTCCGCGACCGGCGACGCTTAGCCGCCTTTGATCGTCGAACGTAATATTTTCGCTGTACCGCGCGTCAGCGACTTCCTTTGTGCGCGGAAACGGAGTTTCTCGATAGTTGGACGGTTTAACTCGCTTAGAACTTAATTCGTCCAACTTCCGGTGAACGCGTTGACCTCCGCCTAGACTAGAGACTCTACAACTGAATCTGGCCACGAGCTATTTTGTCAAAATTCTACGAGAGAGAAAGATACATTAATATACTTTCTCTCTGAGTATATGTATATTATTATTCTAACTTATCCAGAAAAATATATACTCTACGTAAATAATAATTACTTGTTTCAAAAGTTCATATACCTATCCGCAAATCTTTCATAAGTTTATCAAAAGTTTCAAAAGTATCAAATTTAGTCAAAATATATATTCTGAATCATAGGAAATTTAATATTATACTTCAGTCAACATTATTAAATTGAAATAAATTCGATTTGATTATTACATAAAGTCGATTTTTCGATCAATTATATATTATATTCTCCCAAAGAAAATAAATTCTTGTTTTGACTATATATTAATGGGTCTTTCTAAAATTTTTAATATGTGTGATTGTTACCAAGAAATATTCTTTGGTAAAAATAAACTGTTACTTAAAAGAAAGAAAGTAAATCCAGCATTAATTTATCTCTTTTCTTATCAATAGAATATCTTTCTATCTGTATTTTGTTTTTGTCTCACCGTTTATAATCTTAATTAAAATTATTAAATGAGACAATAAAAGTTAAAGAAATAGTATACTTATATACAAGAAAGAAATATATATTTTTCTCTTATAGGATTTTGACAAAATCACTCGTAATCAGACTATTATAGGATCTCTAATCGTGACTAGAGACCCTATATAAGTAAATCGAATTTGTTTTTAATTTAATAATCTGCATAAAAGTATTAAACTTACTATTGGATTCAGAATATATTTTGAATAAATTTGAAACTTTCGATAAATTATAACAGAATTTAGTTCACCATGAGATGTCAAATTTTTTATTGCTTCATCATTTTTGTCAACTTTAGTAAGTTGGAATGAGTAAAACCGGAGCAGATAGAAAAAAACGTAAGATGGTAAGACGTGAGCAATAAGCGAATTAGCTGATAACAATAGAAAACATAAGGCAATAACCTTCTCTACTGTGATTGGCTGATTCTTTTACTGCCTTATATTCTTATATGTGGCCATGGGCGGCTTAAGATAGTATAAGTTGGAATATAAGTTGGAAGATAACATTTGATAACCCTTCTTTCTCATTTTTGTTTTGACAGTTATTTTGACTACTCGTCGTGACCAGATTTTATCATAGAATCTTTACTTAGTCTTTACACGACGAAGCACGAAAGTTAAATTACTTCTTTATTCTAACGGGACAATTTTCGTCGCGAAACGATTTTTGTACAACTCGCGCGCCGCGCCAGCATGAATTCTCGACGCAGGGAAATTCGCGTGCGGTTCGTGAATTTTCGCAGGGTTGGCCCACGATAATCTGGGCTTATCGATCGGCGCTCAGTTGCCAACTTGGCAGTGGCAAACTCCCGGAATTACGAGCGAAATGCTCTACATAGCGACGCGGTTGGCAAATCAGATCCGTTTTCATACCTTTACAAGGGAGGATACATTGAATTCCGACTCACCTTCCGGTGGGTCAGACTTTCGCAATTCGACGACGAAAATGTCCATGTCAAACGCGGTTAGTTATGGCCATGATTTGTTATAATAATTGATAATAATTTAAGTTTCTCTGCTGTAGATAAAGTAGATAAAATTGAGAATACATAAGCTTTATAGATACTGAAATTTCAAGAATATAAAGTAAGATTTGAATGGAAATTAGAATTAAAAATGTGGCAGGATTAGTAATATTGATTCCTGAGGAGCCTAGAAGAGTTAGCAATAAGTGGCCTGCAATTATATTTGCAGTTAGACGAATAGTTAACGTAAAAGGGCGGATAATTAGTCCTATTGATTCAATAATAACTATAAATGATAATATAAAAGGGGTTCCTGACAGAATTAAATGAGCCAATAAATTATTTAAATAATTTATAATTCTGTATAATATTCTGTATAATCTTATTCAAAACCTGAGGGATAGGGAAAGGCAAAATCTTATGTGGCTTGAGGCTGTAAAAATATAGGGAAAAAGGCAACGGGAATCGCATCCTTCAGCGTGTTGTTCTAGATCTCTGATCGAAGGATAATGATTTTTTTTTAAATAATATATCCACTCTGTACTGTACATTATACAGTAAGTATACAATAAGGCTCGAAATGAGTGAACGAAATAATGTCCACGGCCTTCCCTTCCATTTCGTTGATTGAAGCGTTTCGAAAGGGTACAAAACTTGAACATCAAAGGGTTAAGGGAAAGGGGTACCGCGGGAAAGGGGCTGGACTTTTTTCCCCATGCCGAACACGTTGTTCGAGTTTCAGGTTAAATCCCGGACAGAGTGGTTTTCATGCCACTACCCCGACGGTCGTCAAGCTCGTCGTGTGTATAGTTGTATGGTATTGTAATCTACGCGCTTTCTAGCAGTCGGCGTTAGTTCCCTGCTCGCTCGCTCGTTTGCTCGTTCCCTCGTTCAGATTTGTACTTAAAAACTTGTGGGGTCAGTGGTGCTCACAGCTAGACTTGCTAGATTGACGCAACCAATTAGGAACGTGGTAGTAGAATGGAAACCGGTAATCTGGTGTAACTTTGACTCTGCGGTCGTACTGTAGAATTGTAGAAGCCAATAAAGTGCTACTCCCTTGGCTTTGCGCTAGAAATTTTACATGGGATTTAGAGACTGCACGACATCGAACGATTTGATGAGTATCAGTTCTTTGAATTAGTTACACTTGCAAATTTGAATTTTATTGGAAGAAACATTTTTATCCATCAGAGAGATAGGAATGATTTCGCAAACTTGTAATATATAATTCACAACTTAAAACTATATTATCAATTCAATATCGATCGATATAATACTCATCGAGTATTTTGATTCAAAGAAGTTATAACATTAGGCTATCTATAATACAGAATCTACTATCTATAAGGCAGAATTAGAAAGACACGCGATAATATTTCCGAGATATCTTTTGCAGTTTCTCTCAATTAAATGATGCATTTTATAGAAAAGAAAAATGATAGGGGTCAATTATTAAAAATAATCAGAAATTCCGGTTTGTTTGTGCGAGCAAAGATAATAAAGTTTAATACGGATTGTTTTGCATACGCGGTGCGACACAATTGAATTTTTATATATATATATATATATAGATATAAATGGTTATCGTTCGGTTTTCATACACACAGAAAAATACATACAGTACGCAAGTAATAATTACTTGTATTCAAAAGTTCCTAAGTAAGTAAGTTTGCAAATTTATCATAAGTTTGTTACAAGTATCAAATTTATTTAAAATATATTCTGAATCCTCGCTAATTTATTACAAATTAAAGATTATTAAATTAAAACAAATTCAATTATTTATTAAAAAATTGTTTCATCGACCAATTTTATGATATTCTTGAAAAGAAAATAAATTCTTGTTTCGAATACATGTAATAATTTTGCTAAAACTTGAAATAAATTTTAAGATAATTATCGAGAAAATATTTTTTGTTAGAAATAACCTCGTTAGCTTAAAAAACAAAAAGAAATTAAATTGAGTAATGACATTTGTCAGTAATAGAATAATATTTGTATATGCGAGGTTGTAGCGAGGTTAAGTTCCAAGTTCGGAGCGATTTGAGAATCGCTGACATCGCGCACAGGCAGCCAGACGGCAGACGGCGGACAGGCAGGCAGGGTCCGCGTTGGTCCGCGTATTCGGGACGCGGGCGAGTGGCGACGCGGCTGCAGCAACTACCATCTACCATGCGCAGCGCGCTGGATCACGTGACGGTGTGTCGCGGTGGGCGCCGTCGATACAGGATTGGTCGATGCCGCGATATGTAACCCCCATTCGGCGTCACTTGAACAAAGAGACGAGGCTACCCCGTTCGTGCTCGTGAGCTCTGCCATTAGAAAGTCGTCGGTAGTCGATGAACGCGGAACCTCCGCGAGTTTGGATCGAGAGAACGAGAGGGAGAAAGATAAAAAGAGCTGATCCATCGGTTCGATCACGTCGCGATCAAGTTTTATCAGTCTGAATTGCCAGTCTGCCGGGACTCGACGACAACGGAAAGAAAGAAGAGAGTGGCAGTGGAAGGACAGTTCGGAGAGACAAGCCCGGCTTTAGAGATCAGCTCTAGCAACTCCGACCTACCGACGCGACGGTCCCGGATCGGCCGAATTGTCGGAATCGATCCGGTGAAACGAAGCGTGAAACGGAAAGCGCGCCTTTTATCCGCGAGCACTGTTAAGAAACTCGCGTGGACGAGTCGACAACGAGGAGGCGAATTGGCAGGCAACGAAGCGAGCGTTGAGAAACGACGCGTGGACGCTCACCCGACGACGATCCGAAATCGATCCTCCACATACATCTGTTACATCTGTTATCGTGCGCCGGATTGCATCCTCATCGGTGAGGATCTTCGAGGGACGCTCCGGCGGTTAGCCCATCGCGCTGGAGGGTCGAGGACGTACGACGAGCGCTGTAGAGTGCTACGCAGCGACGTGGCGACGACGCCATTTTGTGGTGACTGGTACTGTGCGCTTCTTTCGGCATCAACGCCGTCGAGCTTACTCATCGCCGCGCCGTGACCCGTGACACGCGCGTATCTCTGATACTCATCGCCTTCAATCGGTATAAAACGGCGTGGAGTAGCGGTGGCTTTTCGCCTTCGGAACCGTGGATCGCGAGAGACAGCGAGACGGAGAGAGAGAAAAAAAGAGAGAGATAAACAGTGCCCATATATTTGAGCAAGATCGAGTGCGTCATCGACGTGGCTTTCATCCCATCGCGATACAGGAGAGAGAGAGAGAGAGAGAGAATTTTCTATTGGATTATTGTCATCGACGCCTTCGCCCTGGGTCACCACCGACCATGAGACTGGAAATCGTGTCGGCGGCGGATTTTTTGGTGCACCTGCTGCGCCTGCAGGCGGGTCAGCTGTCGGAACGGCAACTGGAGATGTTCAAATCATCATTGACGGAGGTGTTGCGCCACCGTTATCGGGATCACTGGTTCCCAGATCGGCCAAATCGCGGCTCCGGCTATCGTTGCATACGCATCAACGGTAAAATGGATCCGGTAATCGCGCAGGCTGGTGCGAACGTCGGCCTGTTGCCGACGGTACTGCACAGTCTATTCCCCAGCGAGCTTACCATGTGGATCGACCCGTCGGAAGTATCGTACAGAATCGGCGAGAATGGTTCCATCTGCGTGCTGTACGAGCGTACCGAGGCCGAGAACGTGGAAGAGATCTCCCAGCAGCAGCAGCAGCAACAGCATCAGCATCAACATCATCATCAACAACAACAACACCAGCACCATCATTCGCAGCAACATCAACAAGCACCAACTATTATGCCGTCGCCATCCCAGCAACAACAACAGCAACAATTCGAAACCTGCAAAGACTCTCTGTTGCTGGAACACACGCAATTCAGCGAGCAGATCGCCGCGTACGTCTCCAGCTGAATCGCCGGGCTCGCCGCCGCGCTCGTGTCTACGCTTCTGAAATGATCTACTATATATATAAGCGCACGTGCATCTCGTGATATGTGATATCCCGCGTGATGATTGTGTCGCGTCGGACCGGGTACGTCCGCGCGCTCCTCAACCTTTTGTGAACTCCAAACGTGCGTGCGTCTCTTCCCTCCTTTGCGTTTTTCTTCTCTTTCTCTCTCTCTCTCTCTCTCTCTCTCTCGTCCTTTTCCTTTCTATTTTTCCCTTCCTTTCTCGGTCTCCTTTCTTCCTTCTCTCTCTCTCTCTCTCTCTCTCTCTCTCTCTCTCTCTCTCTCGCTCTCGCTCTCGCTCTCGTCTCCTACGAAAAAAGAAAAGAAAAAAAAAGTGAAAATGGAGCACCGTCGATGATCTGCATTTCGTCAGGCCTCGTCTCAGCAGCTTGGAGCGACTTCCTGCTACACACGGGGGGGAGAGTCCATCCTTCGGGAGACGCGAGCTCGTCCACGCGCGTCGGTCGGCTCGACTCTAGTCTAGTCTCGCGTTTTCCGATCCTCTTCTCACGCGTACGAAGAATCTCGAGAGTGAATGGAAACAAGGCATCTTTGAGAAGAGAAACGTGTCCCCCCCGAGCATCCTAGTCTGTGCGCTATTTAAACTAATGCGCTCAATCGAAAAGACAACACAAGAAGAAAACAACATGTGTGTCGAGCGATGGAAGAGTGAAAAGAGAAATGGAAAAGCGGATCGAAGCGCAGACCAGTCGATTCTCGTTGATTCAACGGCTGCTCCCTTGTACCATCATCTCTCATCTTCATCGATCGCCCTTACTATCGGCGAATCTTTTTCGCTGATGAAGGATTTCGCGGCCGTCGCAGCGAAAAAGAAGTAAGCGGAGTGAGCTTGGAGCTCTCTCTCAGCAGCCGACTAATTGATCTCAGCACCTCCTCTACCCGCGTAACCTCCGAGTGTTCTCTCATGACGACAGCAGCCACGCGAGGGAGGAACAACGAAGACCAGCCAATCAGTCTCATCGCCCTTCCTACATTTTCGAGGGAGTAAAGAACTCGTACTCATACATTTGTACACAAGAAACATATATGTATATTACACTGATTTCTCTGTCTCTCGCATCCTCTCGAATGACCAGCGTCTTTCTTCCACGCATTTTTCCTCACCGTCGGATCTCGAATTAAGGTTCGTACACACCGACGAGTATGCAGATCGCCGCGGCTGTTTATAAATACTTTTCGATGTGCAAAAAGCAAATTTTTAAAAAATTAAATCCTTTGTGACAGTCCCATTAATTGTTTAAAAGAAAGTTAAGTGATTTACATAGAAAGTTTACGATTCGATACAATAATTCTTGTATATATGTGTATATATATATATATATATATATATGAACTTATTTCCTTACTTTCCATTCTCGCGTCGGTTTGTACAATCATAAAGTTGAGAACAACAAAGGAATGATGAGAGTCAATCATTCTCCATTCTCATCGAGAATTTTGTCGAACCTCGCACTGTCAATGTAGATTACCACCGAGCCCTACGATGATAAAACACACACACACACACACACACACACATACACATACGAATACATTCATACAAAACTAAATACGCACCGATAAGTCTTAAGCAAACGCAATCGCGATGGATCTCAGCGTAAATCATCGCTATCGTGAGCTGTGAAGACCGTTGGTGCCAAAATCATCGAATTTGTTCTTCATTAACGTAATGTTTTCCACGTGCATCTAAATAAAAATAAAAATACGTTAAACTAAAAAGGCGCGAATACTTTCTCACGTATATTGTATAAATTTGTCGAATAATTTCGCAAAACGCAGTATCACGATAACGAGGTTTCAAATTCGATGTAAAGTTGTGATTTCTATTTTTCGAGAATGATTCTCAATAGTATGAATCTTGAGCGTTTCAACTATTCGACAGCGATTCTCAGTAGAAATCTCAAACGGTAGTCTGAATGCATACACACACACACACACACACACACACACACAAAATACTCGCAAATACACACGTAC
>NW_017259535.1:419323-421337 GCF_001594045.1 Atta colombica | reverse complement strand
TATATAAAAGCGTTATGTATGTAGAGCACTTTGTATACGCGCGGAGGCGTCGGAGAGTTTTGAACCAAGTCACCTCCGGGCGTATACATAACCGACGAATTGTATATTATATCCTTCGCGTGAGAGGAGATGGAAGAAAGCAGGAGAAAACATGACGGTGTATAAAATTGCTGTGATTTTATCCACGGGAAGGCACCCGGGCGTGTTTTTACTAAGGAGAATCGGTCTCGGATAGTGAGTACAATGCACGGTATGTGCGATTGCGAATGTTTCTTCGCCGATATTTCGGCATCGCAGGAATGAGCTGTGTATGTGAATGAGAGAGAGAGAGAGAGAGAGAAAGAATAATTGAACGCGTATGTACGACGCTCACCCGATACGTAACGCTCGCCCGCTCTGGCAATAATAATCGAGTTCGCTCGATTAATCACGCGTCTGCTTCGTGCTCGCGGCATCGAGATCTGTTCAATTACTGTTACTTGACGAACCGATACGCTCGCGTTAATAATGAGAACGAGATCCGCGTTGTCGACAGATTATTACGAGTGCGCGATTTCAATTTTTTCCCCATGAAATTCAAATTGGACTTAACATGAATATTTTTATCGATTTTTGTCGGGTGCGTAGGAATGAGAGTTTGTGCGTGAAAGAGTGTGTATGTGTATGCATGAGTGGCGTGCGATGTAACGCATGAAAGATAGAATGGCTAATGAAGAAGGGAGAAGGGATGAGAGAGAACCTATCGTGTATGTTCGGCGTCGAACGAGAAAAGGCTCTGTTGTACGTAGCAATTATAGAAACCATGTCTGTGATTATACTAAGAATAGAGCGACAATATAAGCAATTTCCGTATGTAACGACCTAAACATGAGCGGCGTGTGCGCTTACTATACATACCGGTATGTAAATGATACATATATATGTATTACATATACACGTGCGAGAATTTTATCCGTAAATATTGCGCGCTTTCCGCGTTTTTAATTGGGTCGTCACTTCGGAGTCATCGGAAGAGTCACGTCTTTGTTATTCCGACTGGTCGACACGTTCGTCCTTCGTTTTTTTTTCCTTTTCTTTTAAGAAGCGTCACATTGTAAGAAATCACAAAGATTAATTTCGCGAGAACATTATCACATTATCGGAAATAAACTGCAAATTCGCTTTAAGCGTCGGAGCTTAAGACGACTCGTTTAAAATCGCTGAATGTGCTCGCAAACAGTGGAAGGACGAAATCAATCTCATCTCGCATAATAAACTCCTCGGTCCTCTTTGACGTCATGCGCCCAAATAATCGGATCGTAATATGTATGCGCCAGTACTATGTGCATTTATTAACACCGTAGTAAATCGATTAAAAAAAAAAAAATACTCTTGTTATTACGAACTATGACGTATGACGTCAGAACGAGGGATTCTATAGAGGACAAAAGTGGAATAGAGATGATCGTTTTTCTTCATTTTTTTTTTTGACATATCGGGGAAATACACTACGATCGTCCATATCGGCGGTTGTAAAAACACCAGCGATCTCGAATATATAATCTGTCGAAAGTAGTGCGGGACGAGGCTGGAGAGAAAGTGTGAGAGCCAAGCGGCGAGATCTCCGTTGTGTTGTCCTTCGTCGATTATTTTACTGCTGACTGCTAACAAGATACACGTTCCTTTCCTTTTGTTTTTGATTTCCACTGAGAAACGTGGGTTCAAGAAGGGCACGCTCGTCTGCGAGAATTATTCTGTACATCTCTACGTTATTCATCCGTTTCCGCAAACACACATAAAAAAACTATAACGTAAATACCGACAAATGCTAAGGGAGGGCGACAGAGAACAAGAGAGAGAATAAAAAATGCGTCAGAATGAAAAGCGATGAGGAGGTAAGAGAGAAAGAGGGATGGGCGAAAGAGGAGAAAATGCATATACACATTTATTTCGCGAATAAATTGTAATTATATATATATGCGCATATATTATACATAATTATATACATATATATATATATATACACACACACACC
>NW_017259535.1:394613-419223 GCF_001594045.1 Atta colombica | reverse complement strand
CATATATATATATATAAAGAGAGAGAGAGAGAGAGAGAGAGAGAGAGAGAGAGAGAGAGAGAGAGAGAGAGAGAGACCTTCAGGAGGAATTTGTACAAATCCGCTGGGATAAATCACCAGCAAGTCTGTGATTTTAGCTTGGTTACTAATTCAGTATTTTTTTAAATAAAACGAGACAAAATCAAGATAAATCATAAAAAAAGAAACATGATTCGGCCCGCGAGAGAGGAGGGTTCGCGAGAGAAGGGAGGAGAAAGTTTATGAAAGAGAGAGCGTATGTGGTCAGAATGAGTGAGATAGAATGTGTTGAAGTAAAAGAATGAAAGGTAGGAAGGGGAAAGGGAATCTTAGAATTAGAAGTTTACAATGAAATTATTTGAAATACCCTGGAAATAATTTCTCCAAGCAATTTCACGATTTTTTTGACTTGTTTTACGTAAAAACATGATGAATAGCTCTTACTTACTTTACGATCGTTTTGCTTTTGTTCAAGAAAACGTGCAATCATTGAAATTATAATTATTGAAATCGCAATGATGTCATATTAATGTTGCGACGTGCTCGAACGAATGAAAAAAGTGTGATTACTTTGCGTTTAAAACATCGCAATAAAGAAGACAGGAATCACTTCTTTATCTCTTGGAGAATCAGTCATCATGTCAATACGAGTCTTACTAACGTTAGTTAGTATTAGTCGTAATTAAACATTTTTTTCATCTTTATTATTATACCCAGTGATGCAGTATATAAGAGAAGACAATGGAGAATCGGTTAAATCACGATCTGAGCCGAGATTACCGTTGGTAAAACCAGCTCATTTTCATTATGAAATTATCCTGATTATCATATCAGCCCTGAATTTGCTTTGTGAGAATCTATTTAAATCGCAATGAATCATTGATAATGTATTTCTGGTTAATTCAAAGTCCGTCTCGAAGAATAAATGTACGAAATACCATACTTCTAGAATCGTCGACACGCTGTTACATTATTGATTTTTGAGCTTCGATTTTTTTAGATTTTTCTTCCTCTTTGGCTACGCGTAGAAAAAAGAATTGCGAATGACGAAAGAAACGGAACTTTAGGGCCGGCTCTTTGTCGAATGCTTTCCTTTTCTTTGGAAAAGTCATTTTTCATTTACGCGGACATTAGAAATGAGAGAAAGAGAGATGGAATAAAAAGAGGAAAACGGATTCTCGGTGAAGTAAAATTGTGACTGGGATTGGTATCGAAAGAAGCAAAAAAATGAAAAGTATGAAGAACAGAGAGAATGAATGCATGAGTGAATGAATGAGTGAATGAGTGAAAGAGAGAAAGGGAGAGAGAGCGTGAAGGGCTTAGCAGGGATGCTGAATTTAATCGTAGGGCCACGATAACACGATTGTGATGACAGATTACTTATACACACTGATTAGTAGCGAACTCTTAACAGTTTCGTTTAGCATATTCGTTTAGCGTTGTAGGGAGAGAGTGAAGTAACAACTACTTTGTGACCCTGCGAGATCTGAATTCGACGGTCCTGTTCAGCCAATGCATCGTTTGGAGAAAAACGAAAGGGGAGCGCGAATAAAAAGATCCATTCGTTTCTGCGCGTTGACTGCGAGCGAGACGCCACTCAATGAATTCTGTATAAAATTCGCTTTACAAGTCTACATGCATGTCCATGAGTATATACACACACACTCACACACAACATACATTACATACTCGATACGAACACAGGTCGCGAATACTCGAGATGAATACATGATACTTACATACGCGATACATTACACACATACTCGAATCTGTAGACTCGTAGGTTTACTATTAATTATAATGAATTATAATTATATCTATTATATCAATGTATAATTATATTTAGTTTTTAGGTTTATGATTATATTGGCTAATTATTTCCCGCTTGTACATACGCCGTGAAGCTCCAGAGAAAAAATTAAATCTTTAACAAAGAAAATCTATAATTTTTTCGACTGTTTTTGTACAGAGATAATAAAAACAAAAGGCCTCGTGCTTATGAAATTTCATGAATATAAAAAAAAAAACGTGTATCGATTAATCTCGTCCATTATCCCAATCACCTTAACAAGCGTATATTGTTTGTCATGCTGTTTGCAATATAAAGTAGAAATATAAGATTTTATATGAAGCATCAGCATAATCGGCCGTAAACATCGTTAAGATTCAACATTTTCGAAGCGAACTTGGAATATAAATCGATTTTAATGTTTCTAAATTTACTTCGCATTATTGACAGACTGTGCAATAAGTTCTACAAATATGCAAATATTTAACCTCTTGGGGGTTAGCACATATGTATTACTTTAACCTAACGTTTGACTGTTTAGCGAAGTATAGTATGTTATTACTTGGGATTTAAATATTCCCTAAGAAGCAGTAAAAATAAAAAAAATTAAAAAGCAAATATTTCCGTATTTCATATTCATTTTATATGTAAAATAAATACATTCGAAACATCAAATAAAATAATTTTTTCTGACCTGCAAAAATTCGTCTCTCAAGAGGTTAATAATAAAATAACGTCAGCAACGATTGCGGCCTTGAATTATTTAAGACATTAACGCGTCGTACCTGGTGTTGTTTATCAAACAAATTTCATAAAAACGCCAATTCCGCGAGTGAAATTGTTTACTTGGCAGAGAGGTGGGTTGAATATCGATGATTTATTGACAATTCCGATGGAGTGAGTCGATTTACGCGACTTGCAAAGTGATAAATAGAATATAATTTTTTTTTGCATATGTTGGCAAATACGAATGGGAAATCGAGGATCACTTTTCAACCGCGCTCACTCATTCTTGGGATTCTCGATATGATTATTTTCACAAATTCTCGATCGAGATAATTCGAGAGGACACTTGTAGAATCAAAATTGCACGTGTCATTCGCTAGATACGTTTATTGTCTTATAAAGATACTTATTATTAAATTTTCTGAGAATAAGTAATAAAAAAAAGAGCTCTCTCGTGAAAGCGTATATCCTATATACATATAGCGAGGAGGGTAGTAGTTACAAAATCTAAAAGAGTAAACTTTGAAAGATTTCTAATAATTGTCGATTAATAAGTGAGATAATAATTAACGACATCCGTTTGGAGTTTATTTAATTCGTGAGATGCGTAGATTTCCTCTTGGAAAAATCTGTGAGATTATATCCGAGTTAATGGAAAAGTATAAGTGTGTTGAAACAGTGAAGATTATGAAAGAACAGAAGAAAATAATTATATCATAATTTTGAATCTATTATCTTGATTACAAATGTAAAATAAAATGGGAAATGCTGGAAGGGACTTTTTCTCTGCAGGATCTCTCGTATTTTTATTTTTTAAATTTTCATACTCTTATTATGACATTATTGTTTTTACATTCTTCCAAGTCTTCCAGTGGAATGTTTCATTACAGAGCTGACGTGCATATTGCGATAAGTGTGTTAAGCCAACGTTTATCGTGCACGTTTCGCGATGAGACTGAAAAAAAAATGAATACGATAAATTAGTGTTACTTCCAACAGTTAATCATCGATAGATCCAACAGTTAATAATCGATTCTGTGACGCAAAAGATATTGAAATCTGTGAAATCGTGTGATGCAACTATAAAGAAAGAAATCGAATGATGAATAAATTCGATATGTGAGATTCATAGATCGCACATTTTCAAATTATAAGCATCGGACGAAGCATCGCCAGGAAAGAACGAGGATAAAGTAACGAGCCGATAAAATGAAACGAGATAATGCCACAATGATGCCAAGATTGCAAGATTTACGCTTCCTGCTGCGTATCCTCTACGAGTTATTTGCAACTATCAACTACTGATGCGAATTCTGTTACAGCGTAACGATTGACGATTTTGTTGTTCTCATCCGAACACCGATCTTGTTGAAGCTACCGTTCTGCGCTCGTTATGAATTTCCCGTACATTCCATAGAATGAGAAAAGGTTAATGCATCGCCTAAAGGGTGCGCGTTACATCGTCGTAGCCGTGTTCTTCACGTTCGAGCACCTCGATTCAACAACCTGATCGAGCATTCTTACAGTTTCTCAAAATCTTCCTTCTCGTCACAATGAAACAGATAGGAGACAATCTCGCGCGAATGTTGATAAAGTTGAGACATGCTTAATGATAGCAAATTATTGCTTTTGAAAAAGAGGGAATCATTGGAATAAGAAATCTATCGCTATCTTCGTCGACGTTGTTATTGTCGTTGTCGTTGTCGTTATTGTTGTTATTATCATCATCGTTATCATTATCGTTATCATCGTTGCTATCATCGCTGTCGTCTTCGCCTCGTCACTGTCATTGCCAGTCTCCGCAGTCACCGATGATGGTTGTCGTGGAGGTCAACGTCGGTTGTTGCCCCAGCTCTCCTGACGGTGCTTGGCCCGCTCGTTGGTTGGTGGCCCTCTTGTAAGTTAGAATTGCTGATTCTGTTCAGCAGTTGAAGTTCCCTTCCTTCTCGACTTTACTTCTCCCGCTCTCTTTCTTCCTCTCTCTCTCTCTCTCTCTCTCTCTCTCTCTATATATATATATATATATCGCCCTAGGCATCCTACCAATCTCTTCCGCGCGACTTCCTCACCGACTTTGTTTCTCGCTGAGGCTACGTATCACACTTTGTTGCCTGCCAACTACACGCTATTCGATAATATTACGTAATGCTTCGAAGAGACCGTCGAGTTTCTCGACCAATCTGACAATCTGATTAGTCGATTAACGGCGATGAACATCGCGATCCTTTGAATGATCATCGAAGGAACCGTGCGATTGAGGAGAAAAGATAATAAGGGAATTTTTGTAATACCGTATATCCAGATACAATAAACGCTAAAGTCACGTTATACAATGGAAAGTCAAACTGCGCATGCGCAATTTTCATTGTATCTGGATACGTTATATTGCAAAAATTCCCTAATGGCTCACCAATCTTGGCCACACCATCTGGAATATGTAAACTGGTCTATTAAGTGTCCCAAAGTCGTTTATTTTACCGATTGTCAAATATAAGCATTTTTCTAAATGCCTTTACTTTTATTTAAAAATCTTCCCTCCCCACAATTAAATTATTATAAACAATGATAGTCCAAATGATAATAGTTCAATTTTAATTATATATAATTATTAACAATAATTCTTGATATTTCCTTAATTTCTCTGATTTCTAGTTTTGTGGCAATCCTGTAAAACGGATAAGCAATTTTTGCCTTTTATAATTTTCTCAACATTTGGAATCATTATTTCGTAAACGAAAGCCGTTCAAGTCATTAATCTGGTCACGAGTCATGAACGAGAAGTGAACGGGACGTGAACGAGAAGCTATAGTGATATTCGACGGCAAAAGGATCTTTTCTTTCTTCGCGTTTTTTCTCCCTCTCCTCCCTCTGTCATTAGCGGAGACTCTCGTTCTCGCAGTTTCGTTTATTTCAAAGGCAAGTTTTAATTGCGCTTATCGATTGCCGCAGCGAAGGGAACAAGATTCTCCTTTCTTGTCCATTCCATCCACTCCCTACCATCCCTCCTTTCTCTTACGCTCACTCAGTCACACGCTCCGCCTCTTATCACTGAACAACGGCGAGCTCCTCTTCCATCGCTACCGCCGCCACCGCTGCTTTTTTCTCTTTCCTCGCTGCACATCCTTCTGCCTTGGGACGCGGTGCATTGTCCCACGTTGAAGTGCACTCCGCTCACAGCTGCAACGTCGTTCTTGCACGACTTGTCGGAGAGAACGCCGCTCCACGCCGTGCAAATTGGCGAGTCCGGCGTATTTCAGCCGACTTCACTCCAGACGATTCTTCTTCGGGATTGTTGGTCGAGTTGGGCCAACAGTCCCGTTAAAGCGAGTGCGAGATGAGATCTAACGGGTCAACGATTATTTATGCGTAATTGCATACTACAGACATAATTTATTTACGCTTTTCTTTCGCCATTGTGTCTATATAACGGTTGGATTGTTTTAAGAAAATTTTAATATTGAATTTCTCTTAACGGTTTTAAGCTCCTCTCTTAGGAGCGACGCTGCGGCGCGAAATTGGGAAGTTTTAATTACCCCGCGACCGTACTCAGGGGTTAATCGGCCCTGGGAACACCAGCGGCTTTATAGTCTTCGGGAAGTTTGGTCTGCCCGCGGACATTAAACGCGGCGTTTCCAATTACGCCGCGTGCATCTCGCGTCTCGTCGGTGTGTACGATGGTCGACGCGCGTATAAACCTCTCTCGTCCTGATCCGTTCGGAGTTTCGCAAGCCCAGCGGTCGTTAACCTTACGTGAAAATGGATAAGACGCTTCGGTTCTGGCAACGTTGCCATTGTACCCATAGATATTCGTCGGCACATATACCAGATGGCATTTATATATACATATAAATGCCATTAAAAGGTACTGCGGGATACAGGACGTTCCAGATGTATATTTTCTGCCAAGTACAGAAACTGAAGGAAACGCCATGATTCTTTACGACGTATGTTCTGAATAAAATGAATACAATAGTAACTCGTGCGAGTTCAAAAGGGATATTTGTATCCAGCTGGGTAAATGATAACGCGTAACACGTTAATAACCAATAAACATGGTACGGCGTCGTTTAAACTTTAGCGTATACGCGAGATGCGTTACATTAACCGCATCTATCACCTTCTAAGCTTCGACATATGACGAAGCGTGTATAATAAGATAACCGGCCTTGTAACGAGATTATCACTATGTGTGACGCGCTACTGGCTCTTCTAAGATATAGCTCGATAGCGACAAGAAACAATTATCTTTTAAACGCGCACGATCATCGCGACGGTTAGACTGACGGTAAAAGATGCATTCTATTACTAGCCAACCAGTGGAAAATAAAGCCGCTATATCGGTTACAAGTTACAAGTAACTTGCTCCAGTTTAAAATGGTTATTAAAGTTCTCCTCTTGTTGCTCACAAGATGTGATAGATAAGGTTATAGGTACATGATAAAAGGTACAAGACAATTGTCAATTATTATGTTCGTTCTATATTTAATAATTTTCGAAATATAGTAATAATCTATGATCGCTAATATTACTTGGTTTTTGTGTTGTAATTTATTTTGCAATTATAGTTATTAAGTGATTTGCGATAATTCTTAGGTTAGCACGCGGTATCAATAATTTCAAATGAGAAACAGTAATTTACGAAAAATGATTTTACTTAAATGTCGATATCTTGAATTACGATGAATTATATTAAAAGTGAGGTAAGAAATGAACAATCTCATTATTCCAGTTCTTATTTAAGATTGTGTGTGTTCTGAGTAGGATAATTTTAAGATGTCATAGAGACCAGTATTCGTAACTCGTTCTTATTTCAAGACCGATATTATCTTACGTTAAGATGTTAATAGAGTTTTCTGATTGGTTCATGACTTCTTAAGACTGCACTTAGGACAGTCTTAAATATCAAAATCGACTGTGAATACTCAGCCACAGAGTCATATCGCATTAGCGTCTTAAAACATTACTGAAGATCTTGTAATAAGAACAGACTATGAATATTGGCCATAATATCTCATATTGTTGATCAAATAAATATAAAACTGTTCGGAAAAGATTTATTCCACGACACAACATCAAAATCGCGCACAAAGTCATATACGGTATACAAAATTTTTCACTCACATTGTGACACGTTGCATGACGTCGCATCATGCGATAAAATAAACGTTCCTGCTATATTCTTTTTCCATGTGAAATCATTCGTTTAAATGTTTAAAGTAAAAAAGATCTGATTTTAAAATGCTTACGCACTTCTGACGTCACAATTTTTGGAAATCGACGCCTTCTAGGCTTTCAACTTATTCGTTCTTGATGGCAACATGCTCGTTAATGACGCTTTCGAAAGTTCGCGGTCGCAGTTCTCTTTTTACTACCGGCATAAATGACTTCATTCGCGTGACTCATCGTCTCGTGTCTACTCTAGTGTACGAAGTATACCGTGTGCACACTATATAGCTGCTCGGCGATCATTGGAAAATCACACGATGTGGAATGGACGATTTCGCGAATTCTTGAAGCACGACCAATCGACGGAGTCGCTTTCCAAACATCGGATGCTCGGCTTGAACCCTCCAGATGTTTTGATTACTCCGATTATTAGATCTGATAATTTTAAGCGTCGATTGCACAAGAACCACTTTACGAGCGTATATTTTTACATTACCATTTGAGGGACAGAGCGACAGGCTTGACAAGTCTGTAAAATTCAACAGGTTATTTGTCAATAACCAGCATAAATAAATGTAGCCACTTGGCGTTACATGCTTAATAAAAAATAATATTTCTATCTGTGCTATCTAATATCTGCATGTTTTTATTCGCTTTAAAACGTCTGACGAAATTCGACTGAATTGATCTCGTCATCGAGAGAACGTTTTTTTTTTTTTCCCCCTTTCAAACAGATAAACGATATTTCACAACTGATCGGATCATTCACCATATCACGAGAGACATTTATTCGTCAGAGTGTAATAGCGCGCGCGTCACTTTACGATGAGTAATAGCGTAACGCGATTCTATAACTTGACTTCACTGCGAGCAAGGTTTGCGATAACTACGTATACGACTACATATACGAGTAATATTTTTCTCTTTATGAATATCAAGTGATTCGTTGAATTGCAGTTTTATATGTCTAGCTTCTTTTCTTCTTCAGACAACGTTCTTCGTATTGTATCTTAACGTCTATCACGCGGTCGACGTTGCTTACAATTACGTGGTCATTGACAGCGCGTAATTACGTCACGAGAGAGACAGAAAGGCTTCGAACGTATCTAAAAGGTGAGGCTAGAAAAGGTTTCTAGTGTGAGAAATTCGTATTCCTGAATAAGGAGTTTACGTAACTCGAAGCGATAAGGCGGTAAAACAAACGGCGGTGCGTCAATGTTTTACACAAATTCGTTTCGTGAATCTAGCACGGGAGAAAGTGTTGCCACTGCTGACTCTTTCATTAGCATTGTACATGTGAGACGACACGTCAGATTGTAACGATGACTGTGTGTTCCCAGCTTGCGCCAAGGAACGAAGACTATACTCGCGATTGCACGATCTTTGTGATTTGATATTAAGAAGAGATACTGGAATGACGGCCATACTTAATCGATGTCGCTAATACTGTTTTAATTTCAAATTATAGAAATGTCAATGATAATGATAATGTCTTGAATACATTTCTTTCACTATCGTTCTATCTTACTTACTCAAACGCATACATTTATCCTTATCTAACATATTGCAGCACTATCTCTTGCAAAATCCGGCACCTATTACTAAACACAATTATACTTTTTAATGTTTGTTTCTATCAATGAAGTTGATTTAAGTTTAATCTCAGTTCTTCAACTAACTTTTCTCGTTTGTTTGTTTTTTTTTTTTTTTTTTTTTTTTTTTTTTTTCGAAGAATTAGAAAATAAAGAGTAAGTTGAACCGAGATTAAAGTTAATCTATACATTGATAGAAACAGACATTGGTCTTCGCTAAGTACTTTACACGTAATTTGCAGTTGTAAATCTTTTTTTCAAGCTTTCAATTCTAGTTTCATAAATTCGATATTGTTCGTTCACATAATCCTATGGATTATATACCAACTAAAACTTTTGTATTAAGGAAATGTCTACGTCAGATGATAGCTATACGAGTTGGAAACTATAAGATTTTAATGTTTTTATCGATTTTACTACACCTAATATAAAGTCCATCTTTTAATTTTGCATCTATTTCAATCCTGTAAAAGGATTTTTGATTCCGTTCAGTCAATTCGGAGATTTCAATCAGTTTGTAGTATGCCAATAATTTCGTCACTCAAGTATCCCCTCAAAGGAAAAGGATATATATATTTTTTATGTCGATGGAGAGACTCGATGTCACTGATAAAGACGTGATCCTACTATAGGATTAAGGCCAAACTCGCGATGATAGGTCTTCCATGAAGGCTAATATTATAGATATCTACAACGACCGATCTCGATTTCCGAAGCGTTGCGAAATACCGTCGCGCAATCTTGATAACGGATCGAAATCGATCGATCGACATTTGAATTGCCATGGTTGCACGATAATATAAAACGCCGCATCGGCCTTTGCTCGACTTTCACCAGCGAGCGATTTTTCTTCAACGACTGCTGCTACTGGTCGACAAAGTCGAGCTTAAGGAAATGTCATGGCTGCGCAAATCTTGACCGACTTGATATCTCTCACACGGTCGCGTGTTACGTCAGCGTAGACATACATTTAACAAAGATATCAAATCACGATGCAATAGTCGAAATCACGACTTTTCCGAGTCGCAGTTTTTGCCTCGTCGAGGTAATGAATTTTGTTGCGTGCCACAATTTCTCATTCTAGAACTTTAAGTATTTTTAGATTTTTCTTAGACAAATTTTGTTACTATTTCCGTGTACGATATAAATATATCATAAATTTTAGAAATCCAATGAACATTTCAAATTTCTTCTATTATTATTGTTCCTTATATTCTCTTTCAAAACATTCAATCAGTCATATTATTTATTACAATTGATGATGAATATTCTAAAAGAATATTGTTGCCAAAATTTTTATGAAATTTACATAAAATTGACTAAACATTTCTTTGTCTGCTTACAGATATGACGATACGTTGATGAGAAACGTCGAGGCACAACATTTGAAATCTACCATGTTTTTCTTGGAAACGACATCTGCTTCCGCCGGAGATGAGAGAGAAGAATCGTTCGATTCCGAGACGAGTTTATCCCTTACAGTTCTCACCGTAGAAGATGCGATTTATAAAGGAGAAGGAAACGCCAATATCGTTGTCGCCCTACCACACGTAAGTTAATTATATTTTTCTTATTTTGTGTATTGCGTCTCGGATATACTGTTAGATATTATAAGAAGCAATGGAATGGAAACAACCCAATCCCTTGAGTTAAATAACATCATATTATTTATAACTTCATAAAAAAATGTAAACCAATTCGTCTCTGTGCTTATCTTCAAAGTACATAATATTCATATTAACATGTGCACTTTATTATTAGAAAACTTTTTAAATTGGAAATTGTATAAATTTATATGCAAGAAAGAAATGTTATTAGATATGAAGAACCACCTTAATCGAATTTTTCACTCATGTACGTATAAATTTTTTAGTTGAATTTACATCTTCTTGAATTAAATCTCGGTTAACTTTATTATTTTAATTAAATTAACGACATATTAAGCAGGAATAGTGACAACTTATACAAATGATTAAAAATAAGTCAAATTATTAATTCGAAAGAATAAGAAATCTCATCTATAGTAATTCCATTTCTTTTATTTGCTCTTTATGTTTCGCAAAATCTTGTCGAGGAATCCTTGAGAATTATTCCTTTGAAGATTTTTATAGTTTGCGACCGAGTAAGACAATGCCTAAATAAACTCGAATTTTCTATTTTGCTTTCTTAGATTTTGTGAGATCGCAATGTGTTAATTTTTTTTTTTGCTCCATTTTTGAACTATTGTCGTCCGCAATTTCAATTCTCTTTTCAGTGTCGTCATTCAGCTTCGATTCAGCTTCTTTTGTTTATTTCGTGCGAGGCATTCAATTTTTCAACTATCGCGAAGGTGTCTTTCAACAATACAAGTAAAATTTTCTAGATTGCGTTTCATGCACGTTTGATGAAAGCAATGTTTTACTTTCATACACAATATGTATACACATACACACACACACACACACACACACACACACACACACACAAACACACACACACACACGTGTGTGTGTGTATGTGTAAAGATATGTTACATACTTCTAAATGGATTAATTTCCTTAGGAAGGCGTACAAGTGCGTAAATATAATGTCGAAGAGAAAAACGGAGAAGCCTTTTATAACTTAATATCTGGTAATTGCTATAAGTACTTTTTATAGCGAATAATGAATTGCATATAAATATAATATAATTAAGATGCGCAAAAAACATGCGAATAACTGTATTCGTTGGCAACGCAATAAATGCCACTGGCAGATGAAAATATAATAGGTAGGAAGGCGTTTTGAGCCACTCCCATGATAATCGATTGTACGAGTTGTCTCGTCAACAAATAAGGATACGCGTAATTTCTTTTTGCGTAGTTTTTGTACAAAAGTCTTAACGAGTTATCATCGCGCGATGATAATTTCTGATGAACAGAAATCTCGAATACACGAAAAACATGATAGTTGTTGACACGTTTGTTGCTAATAATGTAAATATATGTTAATATTATAAAGAAAAAGATGAGATTCTCGTGTTCGCGTTGTTATATCAACGCATGTTCCGCATCACAAACATTTCTGATGAGAAAAACCTATTTAATACTGCAAAAAGTCTATCATAGACAATGGAAAAACACACGGAAATATTTCGTTGAAATATTTAAAAATTCGGTGGGATCATTCGGAGGGAAAATAACTTTGTTAGACTATCAAAATAATTATGAGAAAATCTCAAGCATTGATGAGCAATGCTGCAAAAAATGAGTATTCTTACAATCAATTTTAGCATTCAACACATAATTATTTTGATGTTCCAACAAAATTATTTTCAAATCTACATCTAGCTAAATTTTTATAAATATTCTTAGTATTTTAATAAAACTGTCCTTTTTGTTGAATGGAACGTTCTGTATATAAAATACTAAATACCTTAAATTCTACGTGATTCTACTTCTCTGACTCACTCTACAATTAACGAATAATTAATAACTGCGTGACCAATCGAGAATTGTGTTTTAATATAATAATACAGATGTGACAATTGTATCACTTCGTGGTAGGAAGGGGACATTCGTTAGCCGATCATACGTAGATATAATCGTATATTTTTTTAGAAAGCGGACAAATAATCATAAGCATAAATAATTTCGTTTAATTGCCCGGATTTAGTTGTCTCTTATCTCTGCCGTTCATTAATGCAGAACGCGTCATCGTCGTTATCGTCATAGGAAATGATCAATTTTTCTTTGCGCGTCTTCTCAGGTGCGCAATTTCGAGATCGGATACGATCGAATCGCGATATGCTGAGCGAACGTTGTTCCATCCGATGTATCGTAGACTTTATCGCGAATCGATAAAAATCACAAGCGTGTATATGTTTAACTTGTATAACTTGGATTGAATTACCATAATTATGTCGCGACGAATTAGGTACGGTCTCTCAAAAAATTGTAATTACTATATCGAAAAGATCGCGAGACTTTATCGAGGATATTTTGCGTAATCATAGATGGATTATATAATATTATAATCCATTGAAGGTTGAATATTACATTTTATTATTTTTATTTTCCATATATGTCAAAATGTAAATTAATCCATTTCTGTAATTAGTTTCAAAGTACGTCCATATTAGCTAAGTGAATAATAAATAAAATGTTTGAGTTAAATTCTTTTAAAATCTATCCGAAATGAAAGAAGGATTTTACTCAAGCAGCTCTAAAAGTTTTTAGCTATGGATTTTAGATACGGATCTAAAAATAATAATTTTGTTAGCCTATTAAAATAATTATGTCGAACACTCTTAACTAGTTGGTAAAATATCAAATTACTAAAATATATCTTTTTGCAGCATAATTAATTTCTTGCATAATTAGTTTGATTGTCCAAAATTATTTTTAGATATGTATTTAGTTTTTAAATGCTTTAACAAAATAATTCTTTCTGTATAACAGTGAATATTTATCGTAAATCTTCGCTACCAGAAATCAATCTAAATTTTAAGCAGGAAATTGAACGTTTTATTACCACCTTGAACGGATTCAACGGATGCTTATACAATATTGATAGTGTTTCGATTAAGTTTCTAATATGTGATTTCTCCTGTCGCACGCGAACAATATTCCACCTCGTGTCACGCGGTCGACGATCATATACATCGATGACAGCAATGCATGCACACGTACTACACATTTGAACAATGTAACTCCGGATCTCCGTTTCACATCGTCGGCCGTCACCTCGGTAGACTCGGTAGACTCGTCGGCGAGTTTGTCGAACTTGCAAACGGTCAACTGCGTCGTGGCTGACAGTGCCGATAAAAGAGAGTGGATTAGAGCTGTTCTTTCGGATATTTAATCCCAATACCTTTAAAGTATCGACAATATTCACAATATCGAGAATTACGCTGTGTTAAAAATTTTACAATCTGAAATTTTTCACTGAATAAACATTAAATAAACGTAAGCATCGCTTACGTTTGCAAATTTGTCTGGTTTGTGGTGGTAAGATGTACCGACTTGTTCTTCTCTTCCTCTTCCCTTCCTCTTCTTTCTCTTCTCTTCGTTTTCTTTCCTCTCTTTCGTCACGTATTTCCTCTTCACGTAGCGACCTTAACCCGTGCGTTGAGTCATCCCCGTCGGGGCTTTATAATTTTATTACGTGACTCGGCTGCATTGACTTCGAGGGACTATATCGGTTGCGAAGGGAGGAACGAGTGTCGAATGAAAAAACTTTGAACGCCGTAAGCTTCGAGACTTCAATACTTTAGTCTTCGAAACGCTTAGCATTCCAATACCGTTTATATAAATGAAAGTGCAATGTACGTTTTTTTATTTCCTCTCAATTCCCGAACACTCGATGACTCGAAGACTCATCGATATTTCTATCCGATGGTCTCTGCCCATATAGCATATTTTATCCGACAGACATCCTGGAAATATTCTTAAGATGTTTAGAGGATATAGGAAAGTTCTGTGGACGTTTAGGTTGTCTCTTGGAAGTCTATGCTGTATGGGTTCGAGTTCTCGTGATTTTCAGCAAGAAGAGCTCTTAAGATATGTTCTGTCATCCTACGATCGTTCGAGCATACGTATTGGTATCGGGCAGAGAGTAAATTAAATCGTTAACCACGACACCAGCTGCGCGAAAGCGAAACGTCGTTATACTGTTGATATATCCACGAACGTTTCGTTATCTTTCTGCGTGCACTATGTTTATCGACATCAATGGCTTTACGAGGACTTTAACGAGGAGTCCGCCGCGTTTGAATTGTTCTCTCCTGACTCGTTCTTCTTCCAACCCAACCTAGTACACAATGTTAGTAACCTGGTTTCCTGGCGATAGCGTTCTGCTCGATAACACCGACCACGGTACACGTCCTATACGTACGTGCAACACGTACAATCAACCAGTTTTTTCAGTAATGGCGAAGGATTCCTTCCTTAGCGTATCTCTCGTTGAACTACATGTGAAAATACTTGACGCGCAAAGCGCGAATGTATGTATGTATGTATGTATGTGTGTGTGCGTGCGTGCGTGCGCGCGCGCGCGCGCGCGTGTGTGTGTGTGTGTGTGTGTGTGTGTGTGTGTAATTGAAATTTAGACGAAGCTTTATCTTTCGATGCAGTCTCGACAAGGGCATTACGTACGAAGGCTCATTCATCAACGCGACTCTTCGTTGTGTATATCGCGAATTTCGAAAACTTTATGATCACGCGATGTACGTGACTTCGATCCAACGTGATCGTCCTCTTGCACGATACCATCGTCGTTCGTTGAATCGCAATCTCGATTATCTTAGATTCTTCGTGATCACAGGGATTACGCTATTTTCTAAGTACATGCCGATAGCGATGTATCATTGGCGGTTATATGCACAGCACAATGATATATTCCTAGGTTTGCTAGCGTGGACCTTGACGTCGCTATAGTCGGTATTTGTTTCGCTGTTTTCTGTTCACACAATCGCGTACGCAATCGTCTTACCTTCGTACGTAGTCTCTAATCAACTAGAAATTGCAGTCCGATATAGCTGCGTGCATACGGCTGTTATCGTCGCACCATTAGCAACAGATTAGAATCAAACAAATGGAAGGATTATTCCATTTGAGTTTTATTCTATCATTTGAAAGAAAGTTGATTTGGACAATTCATCATTTAGACAATTTCTGATTGATCCGTCATATTTTTCAGGAGAGACTGTTTAAGACAGAATGAGACGCATAGATATTCTTGCAGCTATATCTCATTCTGTCTTAAGCAGGTCCTGAAAAATGTGATGGACCAAACGTATGATATCCAATCTCTTTTACTTGAGGATCTCTAAGCTCCAGTTCCACAACTCACGGTTAACTCTTAATCGAGGTTCAACTTATTCATTATCTCTTTCCAATTCTAGAATTGGAAAGAGAGACAAATTGAACTTTGATTAAGAGTTAACCATGAGTTGTGGAACTGGACCTAAATAACGACAGTGACGATTCAGTTATTTGATATTCAAGTGTTGCGATGTGATCGGAGTTGATATACGTATCATCGAATGTAAAATTCCACTGGCGAATCTCATTCTTCCCATTCGTTCGTAATAACGTTCAACTCATCGTTCAATCCATTTCCCGCGTCTCACTCTTCAAGGTGCGGATAATTGCGCGCGGCCTATCTCTGCCTAATCAGTCATAGATCGCGGCCTGATGCGCGTGTACACGGCTCCGCACTAGCGATCGTCACGCCATTGGACGTGTTACAGCTCACCCGGAGAGAAGAGGATCCGGGAGGGTGGGAGTGAACAGAGGATAGGAAGGGAAGAACACTCACGGTGTTACACGTAGAAGAGAGAGCGAGTGGGACGCGGTAGTGAGTAATCACGAAGTGTCGAGAGGGAGAGAGAGAGAGAGAGAGAGAGAGAGAGAGAGAGAGAGAGAGAGGCTTATGGAAGACAAGGTTAAAGAGAGAGAAAGAGAGACTATTAACCGTTGGCCGTTGACCCCTCGGTTGACGCGGCGGGGATGTTCGGACGAGTGGTGGAAGAAAGGAGGGCACTGAAGTGGGGACCAGCCGACCGATCGATTCTCTGCGCGCTTCAGAACTCAGAACTGTGCTGGCGATCGCCAGGTAATGAATGGTCCGGTGTCGATCGATGGATGGCTTCGGAGCAATTTGTAATTAATATGCTTCTACGGTTCTTTCGAGAGTTCCAGGGGGTCATCGACCCTTACTCATGTGTCTACTGTGGACGCTCACGATATGAAACTCTCGGAGAAGATTAATCATTAATTTTTGTCCTCTTCGTTACAACGGTATCTTTTTCGATAATAAACATTATCGTTCTATCTTTATTATTACTTCTACCTTGTTCCTCTTCGACGTCGTTGCTTCACACGAGAACGGTGAAGCAGACTGAGAAATCGAATGCCTCATCTCTGCTAAATGCGCCATCGTTTAGAAAAATTAGAAACGATCAGGATGCGGTCGCTGAATATGATTTTGATTTATTCACGAGGAGGTTGTTAACGGGATCGCCAATAATACCCGCGTTTAACCACGGAACGCGTGGTCGCGGCGCGACATTTTCGGCGTGGAATTAACACACTCTCGCGCGCATTATGCGGTGTAGCTGCAGGCGCGACGTCGTTCCGGCGTTGTCGAGGTCTCCGTGTGATCTCGTATCCGATCTGTCGCGAGCGGACGGGTCATGTTGAATTTAATGAGATCGTATATAACGCGCTGGTGGACACGGTTCGTCGAAGCGGGCATCCGGTCTCTCTCTCTCTCTCTCTCTCTCTCTCTCTCTCTCTCTCTCTCTCATATTGAATCAAAACGAATCGGCGTCGATATCGATTTCCTGTTCTGTTCCCGTGTTGAACGCGCTTTCCATCTGTGCGCTCCAGCGATGCGCGTGTTTCGATCTAATCCGGACTCTCGCGACAGCAATTACGTCATTTTTATGATGTTTGTGCGATGCCGCGTTTGCACAACGGGACATAGATTGACAAGGGTATCCTCAGAAAGCGCTGAAAGCCGCGCATTGAGAACGTATCGAATACGATACACTGTTTACTGGCTTGACCCGATAGTACAGCATGTTATCGGACTTACACGCAGCTATTCGACTTGGACACATTGCGTTGCGTAAAAGAATGGATGTTATTCTTGGGGTCACTCGTACGCAGATTAACTATTAAAAAACTATTCGCGTAGAAATATTATAGGCGATTTAATGTAAACGATCATCATATCGAGCATTTTAACGAGGTCGAAACGCGCCTTTTGATCTCCTGTTTAATTTCGCTTACGCAACTGTAGAAGCGATTAGCATTTTGTGCTTCGTCCCGGTCGAGATGTTGTTCTGTAGGTAATTAATTTAATTCGCGTTATGGATCGTTTGTCATTCAATCTTTTTATAGCGCGTGCGTCGTGAATTCATTATAAAGATAAATTGTCAATTATTGTCAAAAGTCTGAAACTGCACGAATTAATATTGCATTTAAATTTGTTGTCACTTCTTGATATTTTCACGCGGTCAACATTAATAGAATTTAATAATGACATAATATAAATATAAAACGAATTAAATTTTAACTATTAATCTCATAATTTTATTTTATATAATTTTATTGAATGAGAATTTTAATTCAAATATTAACTGTATTGATTTATCCATTATTTTTATAGGCACGTCGTAATCGTGTATATTTAAATCCTTCGCGTGGAGATACTTTTGTCGGCAAAAAAAGCGACGCACGCAGGCAGGTATATACAGCCGCATTAATAGACGTGACGCATGAAAAACTTACAGCCACGTCAGCCGGCTTAGCCTATATATCGATTAATGGTTCACGCCGGGTCGCATACTCTTGAAAGATTTGCTGAGAAGCGCGAGAAATTGAACGTTCCAAATTTTATTGTATATTTTACTATTTTCACACCCACACACGAATCCGGGAAACGTTGAACGCGTGTGAATGTCGTTGTATCATGACGGCGAATGTCGTTCTAAAACAATGCCGCATATAATATATAGTATTATGTGTGCATGTTAAAAAGCTTAGGCGTTGCTCTGTTTAACACGCTTTCCTGGTAGTTACACATTAATGGCGTTGCCTATAAGATTAATAAACTCTTTCATCAACTGAAGTTAATTAAATACGTATATTATTTATGATTTTTATGGGCATAAAGCGTTCGTGTTTCCCTCATATTTTCTCGCTTCGATGACTGTTACTTACTAAATATTATTAAACGACAAATTGAAACTCGATAAAAGATAGCCCGATAATTGTGAACGTTCCCTGAATTCTTGATTTTCCGATACTCCGTTATTTCCTCTAAAAATTTCTTTTTTATTTTTAATAAAAAATTTATGAAAGAGATATAATCATTTTTACAGCTTGTATTTATCTTTACATTGCATCATGTCGTTCTATAAAATAACATAGTATCTTCTGACAACTATCATGCTGTTATAAAAATTGAAATTCAAATACATATGTATATGAATATGTTTATGTAAACCTCGAGATATAAATCTGACGGGAGCAATGGATGATTTTTATTTTCTTAAGGCTCTACACACAAACACACACACACACACATACAATTTCTAAAAAATTAAGTAAAGAAGTTATTTATAAATTTTTATTTTAAGTAATAGTTTGCGAAATAATAAGAGTTTAAATAAATTATGTCATGTTATATACATATAAGCATCGTTGTTTCTTTTTCTTTTTTTATAATAATTGACGTTGCTCATCTCTGGAAAGTCTCGCGACTTAATCGAATCGTCAATAGTTTGCGCGAATATTGCGGCGAACGGTCAGCAAAGTGGAACGCGTAGTAACTGCCTCGAGCATTCACTGTACATCATTATTGGGCCGACGGCCGATCGGGCATTCATCTCCTGTCTTTTTGTATGACAAAACATCGGCCAGTTAATAGCATGGTCAGTTTCCTACATAGAAGACTGGCGCACCCACTCAGGTAATTAATGTCGTCGCCATTTATTGCGATACTTTGAATTGATTAGATCCTGCTGCGAAAATCGCAGCGAGCCATCAAACGAAATATTGATGATCTGACTTCAACCGATGGACAATCATTTTCAACGTTGAATCGTTCAAAGCAATTAATTTGTTCAAGAAAGCGACTAAATTGGATTTTCATCCATTTCGCTTCGATACTCATCTAAAATCGCAGTCAAGATGTGATCATAAATCAAAATCATAAAAACGAGCGCAAGGTGCCGAATTGATGCTTAGTCATCACTCGTTTTTCCATGTAAAACTATCAATTCGATATGGTTTGTGATATTTGCTGTAATCAAACGTGTCGACCGCCTTGCCGAAAATCACAGCACATAATGCAGCTACGCTTATTAAGTAACGGTTACATTCACTTGTTTGTCCAAACCATGCGAAATTGTTGCTAGTAATGACTGCCTTTCGAAATCTCGAATGAGATTCGACGCCACTTTCTCGTAAAAAAGTTTTTTTTGCAGTGTTTCAAGATGCTTATTAGCATCATTATTAAATTGACGATCAATGTAATTTGTGATTTGTTATTTTTGGCTTCAGTTTATTGTTTTCATTTCAAGTCTGACAAATCCGAATCGGTGCGCAATTTATACAATTGAATAATGTATTTGTAAATCTACATATGTGAATTATTAAACAACAAGATTCGGCCGAAAATAGAAATAGAATACTTTTTTATTCTTATCTATCTCATTTCTACTTAATTGAAATAAAAGATTGATGCATTCAGACAAGGCTTTGTAACGTAATATATAAAATATCAATGATATATTTATTATATTATTAACCTTCCATCTGGAAATTTTTTGCCCAAAATTTTGTTTATAACAATTTGTTATAATAATTTGTTTATGACAATTTGTTGCAAAATTGATTTTTGTAATATACTTTTTATAGTCAGAAATGATTTTTCTATGCTCCAGTTGTATTTCCAATTATTAATTTTTGCTAGTTAATTTAGCTTTAATAATTTAAGCTTTAATAATAATAAATTATTAAATAAGCTCATAAGCTTTAATAATTTAAAAATGAAGTTAAACTTTATTTTATCTTGATGCTCTCATCCAAGGTCAATTTTTTTTAATTAAAATATATTTTCTTCGAAATCATCTTGAATAATATATCTTCCTCGAATACAACTTGAAAAAAACATCTCGTGATATCTTATCTAATTCTTATTTAAATGCGTTCAAAATGAAATAGCTTGTAATTAATAAAGAATTTTTATTAATAATAAAAATTGCAGAGAAATGTACAGTTTTAAAGTGGATATCCTATAAAATGCAATAGTATCATTCTTTTTCAAAAAAGATATGGAATCTTTTGGAGCCTGGGATAGCAAAAATCAATATATATTATGAGAGACTAAGGTCTCTTTTCACAATATGTGGTTACCTAAAAATTACCAAGAGATTCATCAATGAAATTTATTCATGAATTTAATGGTAATCATTAATCTTTAGGTTACTGTATATTGTGAAAACGAGTCTATTTGTTTACTGTTTAAACTTTATAATTATATTGCACCTTCAATGCATAATTTTTTTTGTTTTTTTTTTTTCATCTATATTCAGGCAAAAGAGATTATAAATCTTGAAATTTTCAAATAAAAAAACATTTTACGAGAGTAAGTTAAAGCTATCATTCTATATTTTTTGACTTTCTATTGCTATTAAAGAAAAACTAATTATTTTCACGTATAATTCTACAAGTAATTTCAAATATCTATACTTTATAAAACTTCTGATTTTGCTACGATATTTCAATATTGATTTTTTATTACTTTTTGGGGTATCTTTGCCCATTAAGAAACGATAAAAAAACTTGGCTGAGGGAGTAAAAATATTGTTGCAGACGGAAGGTTAATTGCTTTGCGCGTTCTATCTAAGAGGTTTCGGACCGTTTAAAGAATGATGTCCTAGAACTGTCGGTATTTTTCTCAACTTTAGAATGTGAGAAAATATATAATGGAAAACAGAAGTCACACGAGTCAAGTTTAAAAAAGAAACGATTATTCGAATATCGAAATATCAAGCTATCGTCTTAATGATTTAAAAGAGAGAGATTTTAAAGATCTAGGCGAATTTTCAATTTTTAATTATTCTGCCTTAGATTCAGACACGGACAAAAAAAATAGAAAATGTTTCACGTCATATCATTGTACTATAAAATCGTATTCTCGAATGTTGAAAGAGACCAGAATTTTTTCGAATCTTTTTAGAGCATAAAAATCCTTTGAAAATCACAATCAGCTACCAGTGACCCAGTTGGACGAGGCATATAAGCAATGAAAAAAACGTTGGACTATGGAGAATTAATACTTGTTATCAAGTAAAAATTAGAAAATCCGAGCGAATGAATTTTTGAAGTATCCCTCGACTTCGTTCATCGATTGAGTGTTCATAAAGGCTGCAATGATGAAGTTGAGCGTGCTTGGAAATAGCGGTCGAGAGTAGCTCGGCCGTTATCTTTAACCCGAGAATTTTTCATAAAGTCGACCTACATACTCGCCTACAACTCGGTTGCGCTGTCGCCAGGTTGGAAGGTTTTCCAGGTAATTGATCTGTTCGTGATAACGCAAGCCACCTTATATATATATATATATATATATATACTTACATAGAAAATTCAGGATCGTTTGTTCAGATTGTCAGGCAGATCGAGACCGCCGATCGGCAGAAGGAAAAATAGCTGCAAAAGTTGTGCGTCCACCTTGAATTCTTTTTATACGCTCACACGATTTTCCCTCCACGTATGACTCTGTACACGTAAATGGAATTGTAATTTCGCACTTATTATTAGCTGTGTTCACAGCGTATCGGAATTAAATATAAAAATTCAATATTATACGCGTATATTTAGAATTGACATTACCATTCGACGTTTGTTAAAAGAGTTTGTATAAAGCATTCCGAAATATGCGGTTGTCTGGCTTTATTGGGTTTATTTTTTCGTCTTTCAGGAGCGCACGGTAATACGATTCCGGAAGTCATTACCAGGCGAGGTTTCACCGGATGGCGGCAGAACGCGTGTGCAACGAGAGGTGGGGTACACCAGGAACGTGGTTTCCTGTTTTTTGGGCTCTTACGTGCAGATCCCCGAAATTGTTCGTTACGATGCGGCCGACATAGCCAAATTGTCGGATGCCATTCGCCCTCTCCGACCAGGTAAATTGTTTTCCCACACGTCAGATATATCGCATCGTTCTTTATCGCTCCTCCGTTTTTGCATAGAATAGAGATTGCAGGGATTCCCACGAAATATTGACTGCGAAAATTAAATCGTTTCGTGACTCTTTGTTGTAATTAGTCGTTACCTTCGATTTTATGCGTCTTGTTTTATTATTATTCTGCACGTATCCAATTATCGGACATCCTGTACATTACTTTCTCCGGCAAAATGTAATGTTTTCAATATTTATTCGCAATCGTGCTGTTCTTTCTTGGGAAATAAACACAAGCAGGTGCTGCCAGATCGTAACTAGTTTCGTGCCATCTTCTCATCTTTTTATTAAGTCACTAAGTGTTCTTCGTCGATGTACACCTGCCACTTTATTTTTCGATCGCTTCGGCCAAATAACGATCTTTCCGCAACTGAAACCTCCCGGGATACACCGAGTTTCTTGTGCACGCGAGAAACTTGAAGCTGAAATTTCCCTGCAATATTGTGAACAAGAGGTCATCCGATTGCACCTTACTCTCATTCTTTTTTTTTATGCCATGCAATTGATCGTATCGAATTTACGGATATTACAGACATTACAGATATACAGATATACATGTCTATAAAAAGAGCTAGAAATGAATGTTCACCTCGACTCTTCAAATCAATATTGAATGCTTGATCAATATTGAATGCTAATGAATACATCATCATGATAAGCTTGACGATTTTTATCAACTTTTTAATTTGCACATTTAGTTACTTTTGCAAATAAGCGTATTTAATACGGTTATTCTCGTTGTTGCAGAATCCACGTCATTCAGAGCACAACAAAAATATATATTATTCGCGATGTTACGATGATCGTGTTACAGCGATTGTCGAGGATTTCTTTTTTTCGATATATATTTTTATGTTTATGATAAGATAATACAATGTTTGATTGACATACGTCTCTCTATTCGTATTTAAAATCCCGAGATTTTAATAACGTTTTACAGGCGATGTAAAAGTTCTATCGCACGCTCGTGCGACGTAGTCTGTTATACATTTAAATTAGACATCGCTCTCGACATTAATAGTCACAACGACGATAATTATATTGACATTTTATCCGGACAGTAACAGCTTTCTATCCGATGGAACTTCTCTTGAAGTCTCGCTGCGTTGCGAAGCAATTGAGAAGACTCACATTGAAAAAAAAAATACTAAATTCTAATACATATTTTCTTTGCATAGTATCAAGTATTTTACTAAAAAAATAGTTGAGTCAATTTAATGGTCAATGGTATCAAATAAATAAAAAAAAAATATATATATATACAGGGTGTACCTGAAATAACGCCCACTAATCATACAGTGCTCCTAATAAAAAACTGAATCGAAAAGTCCTCTAACATTTTGCAATTTTCGCAATATTTTTTTTAGTCATCTAATGAGCAAAATGTCTAAAATCAATATATAGATAGCTAGATAAAATCGATGTATAAGACAATTTTAAGATATCTTTGTGAGTTCTTTAAGAAACATCTTTAAAATATTTTACAAACAATATTGAAAGATATTTTAAAATTGTTTTATACATCGATTTTATCTAGCAAATTTTTAGAAATTCATATCTCGTTAACTATTGTGAAAATTTCAAAATAATAGAGGACCTTTCA
>NW_017259535.1:379747-394513 GCF_001594045.1 Atta colombica | reverse complement strand
ATATATATACATTTAATAGTAAATATTTCATAGTAAATATTTACTTAGAACTATTTAAATAAATATTTATTAAAATTTATCATTTTTTCAATGTAGTATACAGAAAACGGTTTCTTCCTTTTTAAAAGTGATCTACGGTAAAATGTGTCATCCTTTATACTCACAGCTATATGTTTGCCCACGAGTTTTTGTGATTTAATAACTTTTACCATCGTATCGGAACGAAGCGATCAGCGCAATTCATTCCATTTCTCGAGAATTAATTAAGCGAGTTCTCGAGAAGCAACGGCTTTCCCACCGAGCCGAGCGCCGCGATACCGGCGCCGTCGATCGATAGTAAACTCACTTACAATTGACTTACAATTCAAGCAAATGTTGCGAGCTCCGACCGGCATGACATGGCGCGACGGCGACTGGCGCTTTTCGTTCATGCTGGGAAATAAAGTGAACCGCGTCCGCCTTGGCGGACTAAATTTATGACACGCGGCTCCTGCGGGCTGTCTGCGACCCACACTCTCCGTCTGCAGCTGTGCGCTCTCGAAAAGATGAGAGCGCACGTCGTATGATGAGAAGCGTCCTCGAGAAGACGCTAAAACAAGCGGTTGCCGAAGGCGCCGCGTCGTTGCTTTATCGTTTTTCGCTATTATCCGTTTTTAAATCCCTCTTTATGTCCCTGAGACACACGTGTCTCGCATAATCTCTTGCCATTTGAATCACGTTTCTTAATTTAACGCGGAATTTCACATGTATATGTAGCTATAAGTTTATGAAAAAGATCTCGGCGTTGCCAACACATCTTTCGCTCGTCGTGCCACGTTGGCCGCGAGCCGCGATGTTCGCACATTTCCAAGCGAGAAGTATCATCAGTCACTCCTACGAAAAGGCCACGACCCCCGAGATATTGCATCTTCGAAAAAGTCAAAAGATGCACGTGAAGATGTTTAAATATCGGTCTCAATAACACACCGTGAATTTGACCGAAAGATCACTGATCTCGACGAAGGATTCAAAATGAATATGTGTATGCGTGTATAAACACTATAAATAAAAAGTTCTAACGAGAAACGTGAATGACTTCCTTTCTCAACGTGTATAGTCGTTGCACGTAATTGAGTATAGAATGTCTGTAAAAATATGTCTCCATCCTGCTGACGTTGCTCGAGGAGACTTTAGCGTTTTCGACTGCAGTGGATTTGAAGTTTGAATAGACCTGGGTTGGATTTTGTATTGGGTTGGCAAGGAAGTAATTGCGTTTTTTTAGTTGTATAATATCTTTGTCAATAATGAATGAAATTTAAATTTAAAAAAGGGTTTTAAACGTGAAATCTCTACTTTTAAAAGCTTATCACATTTTTTAAGTTGATATGAGTTTGGTAATTTTTACATACCAAAAACTACGAGCGGAAAATTTTCTCCTCACTTTGTGGGTTTATAACGTGCCTAAAACAAATTTAAGAAAATTTTCGATTACCTATCGTGAAAGCTTGATACTTTCTCTACAAAATCGTTTTTTTTTTTTTAATATTCCTACGATTTTTGATTATTGAGTTATCGCAGATTAAATAAAAGGATCATTTTGACTTTAATTGTTCATAAAATGCGTTAAAAATTGCCGTATCGCAATTTAAAAAAGAGATTCTTAAAGCTGAAACTTTACTCTATCAAGATGTATTTATATATTGATAAGAAAGTAATTGCGGTTTTTATTGATAGATGCCTTTTAAAAAAACGCAATTACTCTCTTGCCAACCCAATAATTTTTAAAACTATAGAAAAGACTGAAGAGTTTTAGTTGAACAAAGACTAAAATTAAACTACATTGACAGAAACAGGCATTAGAGAAGAAACTGTTACAGGAAAAGGAAGGGATGTAGTAATGAGATTTATACGAGTCTCATCTCAATATCTTCAATGTTGTCTTCGATAATGTTCTCAATCAAATTTTCTTCGGAAAATCCGCGATAATTATTTAACAAGATGTAAAAGTTTGTTGATGAATTAAAGCCAAAGCGTACGACAGATAACGTCAGAAGAATGCTGATTATGTTGTAGAGAAGCAGTTATTACAGTAATTAAATGGAAGAAGCACCGTTAAAATAAATATGTGTAGGTAGAGAGTTTCTGATCGTCTTGCAATCGTGACAGATTAAGCCGTATGATAACAACTGTTAATCTCTTCATACGTCTCTTTTAATTTAAAAAATTTTTTTACATTTACTTATTTTACGGAAATTAATGGAAATTATTTTCATACAGCTAATCGGTAATCACTCATATTTCTTTGAATTACGATAAATAGATTCCTCGCTACAATGTTTATTACGTATCGCGACAATATGATTCTTCGAATGAATTATAGTATATGAATATGCACATGCAACTCCTCTTCGATTTACAAGCTCTTAAATGATATTTTTAGAGCAGAATAAAATGTCACACTTGATTTTTCTTTCATATTTAGCGCGTTGGAGGTCCCGTCACGAAAAGATAAAACGAGATGATATATTTTCTGTTTACGACTATACACCGAGGACTGGTAATATATGCATACATCCCGCGTCACAGCTTTCTTTCTTGCGAGAAAGGTCAAAAACAGATCATCGAAGCACGTGTACAACATTTCGCGATTGTTTTGACAGCGGTGCTACGTACTTTAAAAACAGCGAGAGATTCCAGGGACTTGCGTTCTGGCGCCAATAATAAAATAACTATAAGTTAATTGATTCGAAGACACGGTAGAAGTAACGCCTACGTACTCGCTCGATGAGAAGGAAATTACCATCTCTATCTTGCAAAGATTTTCCAACGCCCTCAGCCCCCCAATCTTCAGCCTAGAAGGATGCGTTTTGTTCGGGAACATTTATTACACGCGCACACAATGAAAGTGTAAGATCGCGGCTACACGATCGCGCGCGGGGATTTATTTTTGAATAATGCAACCACGTTTATCATCCGCTATCGGCGAGAAGAAGATCCGCCCATTGTATGCAATGTGCGATAATTTCGTTCGGTAGAACTAACTTCCCTTTTGTCTTTCAGTGCGAAATCGCTTCGGGCATGCAGTCGTCACTCTGCGCCTTATCGGGATTTGTCGATCACCCGAGAGAGCTATCTTTATGAGACTAACTTTAAAATATTAACCTCTCCTTAAAATGTTAAAACGTTCATTTTAACGTTCATTTTTAGTGTAAGTCTCGAAATACGATAGGATGTAGTTAAATAAGCTTTAAACCTTAAAATATTGGTTAATTACAGTCGAATGTGAAGAGAAAAATTGATTATAATTGGTTAATTTCTTACTTAAGGCTTAAAGTTAAAATTTTACATTTCTAAAATCTCATTGTAATACGTCACTTTTCGGGACTAACGTGTATAACAAAATAACGGAGATATTGACTAAACAGAAAACTAGATATAACGGAGAAGGAAAAATAGAGAATAAAGTGTTCGATTCATTCATGTTTTGTATTTTTCGAGTGAAACGATAGCACTCCGCGCGCGCGCATTTGTACATAAAACGAATATGGAATTGTTGCACAAGCGTTTGATGGTTCGATACTCGTTTGCATGTGTCTACACGTGGGCGTGGACTGTCGTTGTTTACGCATAGACGCCCAGCGCCGACCGTCGCAGGGAGCGCCGCGCCGGGTGTTTTCCACCGGAAATCTGTTGGACAGACTTTATGAAGTAAGGTCCCGCAAGAAAACCCTCGATAAAGTAGGTGGGCAGGATCTACGCGCGGCTGCATCCAGGGGAGGCTGCTGGGAAGAGATACTAATCTCGGAATGCCCCGTGTCGCGTCGCGATCCACCACATTCGTAAACACGTGCGAATTAATTCCATCTTATACGTGTATGTATATATGTAATTAATGACATGAAAATTAATTAATCCTGGTCGTGACATTTTTGAGACGACTTGGCGCTGTTACGAGAAAAGTCGAGAAAATTTCGCACTCTCTACTTTGCAGTTGCGTGATCATGTCACCCTTTTAATCTCATAAATATAACGGTTCTCGCATGCGCTTCTCATTGGCGTGCGGTGTATGCGTGACAGAACGGTTTACCATAAGTTTACCATAACTTTATTATACTTACTAAATACTGAGCAGCGAGAGCTTATATACTCGGTCACCGTGTCTTTATTTTCTTTTATGTAATTTCCGTTTCTGTGTTACGCATTTTTATTTCATTAATAATGCCATATATTTCTTTTCCTCCTCATACACTTTTATGATTACTTTTAGTTTTATGATTATTTTAGTTTTTACTTTTTATTTATTTATTTTTTTCTTTGATTTACCTTTATCGCTTATTTCTTCTTTTATTCTTTGTTTTTCGCGTTTTCACATTTATGTAATTTTTAAAAAATTGTTTTACATAAAAAACAGGATCTTCTACATGCTTTCCTACGTAATTTACACTGTTAAATATAAAAAACGCAACTGAAAAAAATACTACAATAAATTTTAATAAATATTTGTTTGAATAGTAGTTTTCTAAGTATAATACAATATTTTACTAAATGTAAACATATTTATTTGATACAAAAAAAATTATTTGATTTAACTACCATTTTCTTTATTTACTATAAATATTTACTCAACACTATTCAAAGAAATTAAATTTTTTCAGTGCATGTGTCGAAATGTTCATTTCTATAATTATTTTTAAAGTAAACAATGTCCATATTAATGTATACTTAATAAATAACAACTATATTTAATATATTTTCTTTTTGAATTAAATTATAATTCGACATTATTGTTTAAGTTAACGATTTATTGAATAGGAGCAGCGACGATTTATGTAGAAATAAATGATTAAAAATAATTCAAATTGGATCTAATTTGCCACAAATTTAATAGTGCTTGTGTTATGCTCTTGTTAAAAATACACGTTCTCATCGAGACAAAATAAATTGTTACTACTAAATTCTGTAATTGAGTTTACAGAACGCACGTTTCTTTTATGTTTCCATTACCGCGCTTGCACTTATCCGGATAAATTTATATTTATCCAGTTTACCGGCGAAAAGTCTATTCAGTTTGGTCTCCCGCGACTACAGATGCAACAAGTGGTCGGCCGTGTTCTTCCGCTTTTCTTTCCGTGGTTCGTCGATATTCTGACACGTTGGCACTTTCTCCGGCAGCGATTAGAAGCCACCGTCACCTTCCTCCGCCATCGTTCGTTGCTTCGTCGGTTGGTGATTGTAAAAGGAATCATGCGAGGGCAAACGACATCACAGCGTCAGGTGACATGCCCGATCACTAGAAAATATATTTCACGAGAAACCACCGTGCAAGAATCATTATTCCGCTGCAATGTTCTATGCAATGCTATTTCGAGAAATATCGTTAAGAAAATGCGGCTAATTACCGCGCTTGCTGGCGCATAACGTATAATTTGTATGAGGGGAAAAGGTGTCTTTAAAAGGCAAATGATGTTTAGTGATATAACAATTTTAAACTACAACTCGTATCTAATTTTTTTCTTACCGTTCTTAATATAAATTCAATATTCCTCACAATTTCCATTTCGTATCATATTCATATGTACGACGCGAAATGTAAATATTCTGAGTATAAATAATTCAGCTGTAAATATCTGTAACACGCAGATGTTCACGATTATCAAAAAATCGATTGTAAATGTATTGTTGCTCCCCTGACAAAAATACAGAAACCTTATCGGCATGTTATACAAATCGAACATTCTTCTGATAACATTGGTTCACCCCCCAAAAAATTATTTGACCCGGACTAGATGTTTTTTAGATTTATAATTTCAGTATCTTACTTTCTAATCGTGTTATGAAAGATTAAATACAAAGATAGCAAATTTTCCTATGATTTTCCTATTGCCTATGACGATGAAGTCATATGCAATTTCTATAATAGTTTGGGCTATTAATTTATGTACGTAGACCACACAACTTTTTTTTCAAACATTTCTTTTTGAACATACTTTTTGGATAAAATGAGACTTTAAAATGAGACTTTGTGTGTATACATATGTATACTTTTAATGAAAGCTTTAACGATAAATTACACTCTGTATCGATAATCACAAACTAGAAATTATAAGTAAGCATTTTATCATCATATGCGGAAAATTTGCTATCTTAGAAAAACTGTATTTAAATCTCTTTATAACATGGCAAAGAGAAAAATATTTTAAAATAAAAAATGCATTTTATAGGAAATTAATAATACATTCGTTTTTTTTTATCAGAATTTCAAGATAACATTAACTTTGTTTTATACAAAAAAAGTATCAAATGTCGCAAAAAAATCTCTTTTTGAGTATTGAAATTATTTAAGAAGCCCAACATTGCATGCTAATAAAATTTAACTTGTCCAAAAATTGATAAGAAGTATCTTGTCGGTTCAAAATAATAAAAATATATTTTTTTTGTAAACTAGTGTAACGTAAAAGCTCTCGAGATCTGTTATTCGCCGGGGGTTATCATGAACGCCTTAGCGTACATTGTGAAATTCGTGCGACCGTTGATACTTTTATCCGCAAACGCCGCGTGATTCGCGGCCTGAAATCGCGCTGTTATCTCTGACGATGTTGCGTACTCGCACGATACGGCGATATCGATTTCCCGTTGTAAACGTGTGTCGCATCGAAACACGCTCTCGTGCGTGCCATTATCGAACGCAGAAACGGCAAAAATATCGATGGTAATCAGTTGCGCGCCAATAATACCGGCAATTTCATCGTCAATTTCATCGTCAGCGCAGTCATTTCTCTAATTACACGCCGCGTCGGGTCGACGTACATCGTCCGTGCGAAAACCGAATCACGCGTGCACTCGTCATCGTGACACTCCCCGCGACCGCTTTCATTAAAGTCTTTCTAATTAACGACTTGTCGAAGAAAGCCGCTTTCTTATCTTGCCATTTGCAATATACATATACGAACAGTGTAAACAAAATTTTTGAGGAAAGAGATACCGTCACACTGAGAAAAAAATATAATCAATTTTAATAAATATTTAGTTCCATACTGCCAACTAAACATTTATTTACAGTAAATAAATATTTGTTCAATAAAACAAAAGATTGTTAAATCAAATTAATATTACTTGTGTCAAATAAATATATCTTTATTTAATAAATATTATTTATAACTTATTTAATAAATATTTAGTTGACAGTATTCAAAGTATTCTAAATATTTTTAAATATTTTATCAGTATTCTAAATATTTATTAAATGATTTATTTATTAATTGACTATATTTTTTTTCAGTGCATAAAAATCACATTGTAAATGTTATTTTAACTTGTAGGGATACATTGTTAAACTAGAGACTCTCCAGTAAGAGATTAGACAATTTCTGATTGGTCCGTCATATTTTTCACGACCTGCTTAAGATAGAATGAGATATGCATAAGATAGAACAAGATACTTGAATATCTCATTCTACCTTAAGTAGATCCTGAAAAATATGACAGACTAAACGTATAATATTTATCAATCTTTTACTTAAGGATCTCTAAGTTTCTATTTGCAACGTATCCTTTTCTTTTCCTGTAACATAATCAATTCTTAGTGCACGATGAGTTTATTATGTTATGGATTTATTTTCATCACTTTTACAAGTATACAAAAATTATTAAATGATTCTCACATATATTTTAACATTTTTAGATTTTTATGCGAATAATAAAAACAGAGCGTTGCATTAAAATATCAAATCGCAAGACTTTCAAGTTCGAGGCAACATCATTTCAAAAAATACAATTGTGATCACTCGTAATTTTTTTATATTAATCCTTAATACATATGATTGGGTCGTTTATGTCCTGCGCGTTTCTTTTCTTTGAACAGCACTTAGCTAAATAACTCATACTTTCCTTTCTTTAATACGCAACTTTATGATAATTTTTAATTACCATAGCAAGCTGCATTTGCTGCTCTCGTGACATTCTCCTTTTTTTTTCTTCAATCTCACCCGCTTTCTGAAGTAATCTTCAGTATCATCTATTTTCGGAGATCGACCCACGTCACGCGGAATATTTTTGCAACTGGACCGCCGTGTCGGACGTTTATTTTCAAAGATTGAAGCGAGGAATGTGTAAACGGAGACTGTGTAAACCTACGCGCGGTACCGCTACTCTTATCGCCGTCACTGTCATGATGGAAATCTCCTTATGCACTGTATGATAAAGCATAATATCTAGCATATCTAATTTAAAGTCAGATTTAAATGAAGAATTAATAAGAGTTTTTTGCGCGGTAATATTATTCTACACGGAAAGAGCAATTTTGTAAGTTTAACTTACATAATTAATATCTTGTATATTTTCTTATAAAATAGTAAAAAAATGTACAACATTTTAATCATTATAAGAATTTTAATCATTGTAGAATATAAGAATTTTATATAGTCAATTCGTTTCCAAACTCTTAATTTATTTTCTATTATAATTTGGTTGAAGAAGTCTTACAATTAGATTCGATTTAATAGATATAGTCGAAATGTTTCATTGTATATATATATATATATATTAGTGATAATTAGTTTAATAAACTAGTTTTAATCTTTGACTTAATTAATTGCTCGCTTATTTAAACTTTCTAATACTAATATTATTGTATTTACATTGCAATTTCTAGAAAATCAATATTATTAAAAAAAATAGTTGAAACAAAATTACATTTTTAAAATACACATCTCCACTTTGCTTTGCTTTTTTCTTTTTCTCCTCTCTCTTTCTCTTTTCTCATTTCAAGTTGCATAACAAAGCACTGTATTAAGATTCATAATTGTTTCATTTCTGAATGTACTACCGACTAGTTTGCCTTCTACAATGGAAAAAAAATTATATTTAATGACGCATTAATGACGCCGCATAGAAATATATAATGTTATCTTTGGCGTGAGAATATTTCTGATATATTTCCGCGTCGAGCGTTGATATAGTATGTTGTAATCCATCCTCACCCGATACGGTCAACAATACTAATATAGATTGAAACAGACGTAGTATGAAGTTGAACGAAAATGACTGGTCGGAGTAATTGACCTCTTTAATACGCGCGTAAATTGCATCTTAAAAAGATACAATTCACATAATAGACGTAATTTGACATACAAGACAATGCGTCATGCACAAATTGGTTGCGAAGATGTGCGATTTTGATTATCTCTAAGTAGATAACGAAAAGGCCATGAAATTACTCGACACAAATTCGGGGCAGAAGAGATAGCTCCGAAGAAATTATACTCGCTCGTATTAGTTGTATATGGCAACTTTCCCTCCATTGAGACGAGAAAAAGGAAAGAAACATACGATCGAACTGCAGCTTTGTGCACGCTACACGAAATTTGAAGTCACGCGTGCTCGGCATTTAACGAAATTACCATACATCATTATCCTTTGACACGGACCTCTCATTTCGCTGACGTTCATCACGCAAAGAGAAATTTGTGCCATCAAGTCAACTTGACGGCAAAATAGCTTTGTTATAACTCTCGATAGGCAAAAAAGTAAGCAAATAATCACTGACAAGTAAAAAGTGTCTGGTGATTAAGAGCGTAGAATGCTTAATAACGTAGTACATTTAATATTGACTTTAAACGTTGTATTGGTAGAAAAAGAATTTAATTTTCTAATGTAATTTTTCTCAATTTATTCCTTTCTCTTCGTCTTTTATTTTGTACCGAGCGACCAACGTCGAGTGTTGCAAATCAGCATTAATTATCATTAAAGGCAGCTGAAATGCAAGTCGTGCAATGCCGTGATCGCGCAATGTACTTTTCTTACGGGTATGACGCTTTCTCATATAACTGCACAGTTTGTATTCGGCCGTTAATGATTCTGAGAGACACGAGTGACTAATGGAGTACATCCAATTTGGGATACTCGAGTGTTCCAACGACGGATAGCGAGATAACGAGGCAACTTCTGTTTGACGCGTTTAATTGTGGTGATATCTTACCGCCTGTGTTCGACGGAGGCAAATGCGCTGAAATGCGCGGCGGGAAAGTTCAACCGCCCGCTCGTTAATTTATGCTACCCCCCTCCCCATCCTCCTCCCCCTCCTCCCTCCTCGATAAACGATCGTCTCGCAATCGTTGGTGAGCGATTACGGCGTTGTTTAGGCGCGTCTTATCTCGAGTCTCAACACCTATCGAGTATTTTTTTCTCTGATATTAAGTGCCAACGACAGTTTCTCTGTAGTTTCTTGGAACACGTTGCATAGAACATTTATAACGTGATTCATGGTCGGCATTATTCTTTCAGGGTTGGCACAAATTCTTCGTCTTAAAATTCTATAACTTTTCTCTGATTTCCAGACTAAATTTCGTGATTTTTTTCCCTAGCTTTCAAATCATATTTTAAAAATTTTTTGTATTTTCGTTCTGATTTTGGAAACAAATATTTTGTTGAGAGAGCAATTTACATATAGCAATGTAAATTACTATTAATGTTACTGATATTACTTGCATTTAGATAACTGTTAAGTTGATAATATTTTAAAACTATATAGATGTGATGTACGTACGGTAGATGTATTAAACTTTTTTCAAACCAAGAATATTAATTTTTCAAAAAATTGTATAAAATTTTCTGATTTTTCCTTGATTTTTCTCATTATTTTTAATCTTTTTGATATTTCCCTGATTTTAACAGAGTTACTACCAAACTGAAAATTCACACCTACGTACAATAGTTTTGAAATACTATCGACTTAACAATTTCTTTCATTGCTATTGTTGTAATGCTAATCTATGAAAGTTAAGTTTAAATCAATAACGGTATGTGGGAGAGAAGCTGGTCGATAGTTGAATTCCTCACTTTTTACGACATTTGGATATCTTTTAATTGACGAGAAAGTCGTATCTCCGTGCTAGTCGCCGTCAATCACCAATTCGCAAAACACTTGTTGCAATTTTAAGATCTTTAAATTCATTCTCACGAACAAGTAGTACCACGTTTTATTAACGTGTTTTATCTATGCATTCGCTGTATTATTATATTTATGATTTGGTCTACTATTTCGCTACTCTCGACATTCACGATGGCTCGCGTGACTTTCTTCTATCTTAGAATCACGTGAATCGCAAATGTTTCGCGCCTACGCGTTGTCGTTCGTACCATCCTTCGGAGCAATTCCGGTGAAGAAATTCTATTTTAGAACAATTGTTATTTTACGATCACATTTATATGTATACACAGTGTATCTCGTCGTTATTATTAAAACGTTGAGTTTAGCAGTCGGCAAAATTAAATTGCGTTGAAAATAAGCGAAGAAAATAGCACACATTTTATATTTGTCATGTTCAATCTTACATTTGTTGCAGAGGTACGCCGATATAAGGAAATCACGGACACGTACGCCACGAAGTTTCCTGATTATACGCTTTTGGACTTGCAATTGGAACTTGATCAAACCGTCTTCCGAAGCCGCTCAACATTTTGCGTGGAGATAAAGCCGAAGCAGGGATATTTACGAGAGACGGAGCAAAAGTTTCCTGGATGTCCGTATTGTTTGAATCAGTACGCCAAGGTATTCTTAATTCTCAACTACTATGAAAACTACACCTAAATTCTAAAGAGTCTTATTTGAAGTACAAAACGCCAGTGAACTTCTGCCTTACGGGCATTGATAAAGGAAGATTCAAGGTTTTTTTAGCTACAATTTAGGTCCACATAGTCCAATATCGTACAGTTAAATTTTTATTTTTATTTTGGATCCAAATTATCCATTGTTGTAGTTAAGTAGTAGAGGGTTAATAAATAATGACATTCACTTTCCAACAGGTTCAGCAAAAAAAAGAAAATAAAATATTGTAGTTTTTTAAAAACATATTTTGAACATGTTTAAAACATATTTAAAATATGATTTTTATCAACTCTGTTTTCGAATTTTCTTTTTCCAAATAACAATAGAAATATTATAATACTATATAAGTAAGATTAATATATACAATATAATACTGAAGATCATATACTAAAACAAAACAATTTTTTAGTTGAAGAGGAAAGACATTGCTTCTCCCAGCAATTATTGCCCGTTTGATTTGTTCTCTGGCAAGGAGCCGCGCATGAAAGCTGCCATGAAGGAGCTTCTGAAATCGCCGCAAAACAATTTGAAAATCTTCAAAAACGGTCTCGTCATCTACAATCAAACGTCCTCGCCGAACGATCTCGAGAATGTGCTGGACGAGTGGTTTCGGAATGCGGAGAGCGGCGGACGAGCTCGCCACGTCGACGAGTTCTGCAATTTGGTTTGCACCGCCCTTACGCGGCCTATCGCTCAAGAGCAGCTGAAACTGCCTACCACCTCCCTTTCACGTAATTTTCTTGTACTCGCGAATCAAGTTCCAACGACATTTTGTATCGCGCCAGACGCAGTTGCGAGAGTCGAACGGTGCCTTCGCTTCGTGGGAAAGGTAGATACTTAGATTGAAAAATATCATTTATTGAGAGTAATGTGTCATTGCATTTTAATTAATTTCTATCTTTTTTTCTTACAGAAGTGCAATTTTGATCACAATGAGTTGCCGAAGAACTCTGTGCTAGAACGAATATGGAATATGCAGCGATTGTCCTACGTCAATACCAATTATATTTACAATGTTTATTCGAATTTCACATCGTTACTAAATGATGATATGATATATTCTGACTTGATAAAATTAAATAAAACTCGTAATGTTTTTCACGCTTCGCTCGGAAATCCTATGGTAGGTGTTTTTAGCTATACAAAAGAAGGAATTTTTATTGAATACATGAATGCTTATCTTTTTCTATTCCAGAATGCAATCCAGAAAATAGAAATCATAAAGGAAATAGACTTTCAAACGTTTCTTAAGAGTACTATTGTACAAAAACATGACGATTTGAATAGAAATTGTAGTGCTAGTTCAGAATGTGTTTTATCTACTAATACTGGCAGAGTACTTAGGAACGGTGATCCTGTATCGCAAATAGAAATTAGTTCCAACCTAGATTCGCACCAACCATTTCATGGAAACAAGAGTCTGCATAATCAAAGAACTAGTAATGATGAGGAACGAAAGGCAAATGTGCAGATTACCGCCGAACATTTGTCAGCATTGCAAAATTATCTTTTATTTGTCGCCGCCAGAGATTGTTCGATATTAATGACCTTCCGCGAATTGCATCCGTAAGTGTATTGTTCGAAACAATGATCCGTATTTTCACTGCAGTAATATTTAAAGCGCCGAGACTAGTATAAATCTTATAACAAAGACAAAATTGGCGATAAAATTGATTTAATGCATTAGCTCTGAGAGGAAATCCGCTTTCTAATTATTTTCTATAGTTATTGTCGAAACCGTATAATAGTCACCCAATACAGCACTGCAGCAAATAAATAGCTACTTTATTTATCCGATTATGATTATTTGTTTTGGACTTAATATAATTATAATCAATTCAGAATAATATGATTCATAATTCACGCGTACAACGTGAATCATTATTTATAACGGCAAATGTGCAACATGTGGGTGATTATTACTTTCACCATATTAAACGCATTTCAGATAATTAGATATATTATGTTCCAGTAATTATAATTTTTTCTTTTTACAGAGAGAGGAAATATGCATCAAGAATGCCTGTGGAAAATATTATAAAACTTTCGGATCAATATTATTTTTTAAGCAACATCAGAATTTCCGATTTGGACCCAAAGAGCGTTCATTCCATCAAAAAGCATCGACAACGAGATGTGGATATTTTTGATTCTGTGATTTCTTTGCTGAAAGAAAATATTCCTTTTACGAACAGATAATTATCCAAAAAAAGTGATACTAGTAACTATACAGTATATTTAACGATAAAGAATCTATTTAACATAGAGGAAACGTTAACTGATGATTGCTTCCCGATACATACTTATCAATTATGAAGAATGTGATTCGTATGCGAATATATCTGTATTCTATAGAAAGCAAGAAAGATATTGCTGTTATCGTTCGTCAATTAATATTAAATTGAATATCACTTCCACATGTATAATATTATATATAAAACTATAGATAAGCGATCTCCAACGAATATATTTTTTAGAATTCTATTTAACTTTTTTAACTTTAAAGTTTACAGATTACAAAAAAAGATAGACATTTTTATACCATAAAATGGAAATTTGTTTCTAGACTATAAAATAATATTATTATTGGCATTATATTTGTTAGTCTTTTATATTGCGAATATATTCAATGGAGTAATTATGAATATATGATATTCGATTTAATATAATTGTTTAACTATATGTAAGGATCTCTTATCAAAAGACTAATTTAAAAAAAAAATACAATTAGCACGCTATTTAATTGTATATTGTTAAACTGAAACTAATTTTAATGTTCCTTCTTTACATTAAATAAGAATTACGAAACGAAATATCCAATAAGAGTGCATAACACATAGCATAAATTTGTAATTTGAATCTTAAGATGAAGAAAGATTGTAAACAATTTGCTGTTTGTCATAAAGGTAAATTTTAATATTGTTTAAAAATATCGAAAAGAAAACATTTATTTTAAATTATTAATTATTTAAAATCATATTTAAAATATAAAAAGAATTATATAATCTTTCGCTAAAGAGAATTTAAATTAATATTTTTAAAATCTTAATTATAAGTTTTTTATTTAAGTTTTATAAATAATTTTGCTTATTAGTAGTAATTTTTTCTATTTAAAAAGAGTTTCATTTGTTAAAAGAGTGGAGTTAATCAGAGAGAGAGAGAGAGAGAGAGAGAGAGAGAGA
>NW_017259535.1:375476-379647 GCF_001594045.1 Atta colombica | reverse complement strand
TTATCTTATATATAATTATTGTATTTAAATTTTTCAAATTTTATTACATAACATATTATATTATTTCTTAATAAATATCTATAAAAATGAACAATATAATTATATGATATGTTAATTTTTAAAAGTAATTACGCATATAAATTTGGCGAAGATTATAGAATAGAGATTGTGACTTTTTAATGTATTGACCAAAATGGAGCATATGAAAGGACATCCACGTTGCAATATCGCACTTAACGTGATCGAATTTTCGTACGGACAATTGTCCCGGGTACAAGGCAGTGTTGCACAGTTATGAATGACGTGGTTGCAAGGAGGGGTGATCGTGCACCAGCGTTGACCGAATCAGGGATGTACGAAGTTATCATCCCCTGTAGTTTCTCAATAGATTACTTGTATATAATTAATTGTAACATTCTCCCCAATGAATAAGAAAATTTTATCGTTTGAAACAGCACAATTAATATAACGTAATAAAATTGTACAAAATCATAAGATAAAAAGAGTGAATGCTTTAACGAAGAGTGAATGCTTAAACAAGCAAATAGCCATGAAGAAAATGTAATATAAAATAGAATTGTATTGATGTTTGAAAATTATATTGTAATCAAAATTGTCAATTTTTCTTCTCTTTCTTTTTTATTTTAGAAGCAAAACTTCTTTTCTAAAGAATAGAATCTAAAGAATATATTTCTTATATAACGGATCCTTCGGTTTGTTGCTACATTCCTGAACACATAGCGCACAATTGGTGCGTCGGTGAGGTGGTCGTATACCTCCGACTGTACTCGATCATCTTCGTTGCCCTACCACCATAAGTGCCCCTCCCAACGGGGGCGATTCGGAGATCTGCGGTGATGGTCGTTCAGTCAACGTTCATAAATGATGACGTAAGGTCGCAGCTCGTAGCGAGCTAGCGATTCGTGGTACGTGGTAACGGCCTGTCAGTGAACCTCGGACGGAAATGGGGACGCAAAAGCCCGGGGAATGGGCGAATTTAGTGATCACGCGTTTCGAGGATCAGGTGGGCGATTAGCAATGCTTCGATGCGAGAAGCGTCGATCTTCTTGTCTTCGTTTCCTGATCGTTTCGTTTTGTGCTCGTCCTCTCCTTCTCCTTCTCTTTCTCTTTTCCTCTCGATCCGTCTCGCTCTCGCCACCCTCTTCCGGTGTACGGCCACCACCTCCTTCTCCTCCTCCTTCTCCTCTTTCCTCTATGTCACATCCACGATGCATTTACGGTACTTGCCCGTTTGCTCGTCGATTCCTCGTCAACGCCTTTCATGGGTGCGTCTTGGGATTACACCGGTATCGTCGGCGTCGTTACTCGCCGCCGTACTCGCGCCCCCCGTTCTCCGGGTATCGAATTTCGAGCTCTATCGCTCGTTGTGATACGCGGGGTAGTGGATGATTTTTCTCGAACAAATGTTCGGACTTTCTGAAACAACGACTGCAAGAATGAAGGATGCGACTGATAGTCGGTTTTATGAGTTGGTCAACGTTGTCTCCTAATACGTGCTGAATTTGAACTTGAGAATTAGGTATCAGGAATGTGTACGATATTTGGAGCGAGCACGGCATAAGAAATAATAATTCAAGGATGTAGATGATTAGAGATCATCCTCATCAACTGCTCAAATATTTAGAATATAATGGCAATTACTATATGTTATAATATTTTCAAGGCATCGTTATGTAGACATAAGGAAGATTGTTTGTAATTATCTGTATCTTGTGTCAATATTTCATAGGTTTTTTTCTGAGATTCCTATTGCTTTATGTTTATTTACAAGATATCTCTACATGTATAAATTGTATTGCGTGCGACTTTTATGATATAAATTAAATTTTATAAGGAAATCGATCATTTAATATTTAATTTTTGAACAATAAAGACAAAGATGAAATAATAAAATTTAATCGAAAATTTTGGAATATTATTGTAATGAAGAGTGGCACATCAGAATCTTATATTTAAATAAGTATAAAAGATAGATTTACTTACATAAATCAAATATTAAATAATATTTACAGAATATATATATTTTATAAATATTTACAGAAATTGACGGAATATAGAACAACCTATTAATCAAAGTATTATTACAATTTATCTTATCTTATTTAATTCTCTAAGTCTGATACAATTTCGAGGTATCACATGTTAGATTTCCTATTATTAAACCATCATGTGATAATCGTTGATCTAATGTTTGTCAATAGACGTGACTAAAAGAATCGAACTGAACAGGTTTTTCGAATACCTATGATTTATCTTTTCCAAGAAAAAAAAAGAAACAATCGTCTATAATCGTGCTAGACGATGATATATTTTAAGCGCGTATCGATAAAATGGGGGGGTATCACCGTGCCCGAGAATACGATGTCGTTCCTTCCCTCCTTGATTCGTTCATTCATGAAAAGATGCATTCTTGCAAAGATGGCCCCTCCTCCCCCTCGTGCGGTTTGACCTTCGCCCCCTCCGCCTCCAGTCAACCTCGTAAGAGCAGCTCAATCAAGGTGTATATACAGTAACGTATCTATTAAGGGGTGCGAAGTGTAAGCTCGTGTGACTTTTGTCCACTTCTACCAACATAGTTTAACTTGAATCTCGTTTTAATTTGCTCTTTATCCTTTTTTATTTCTTAGAAATAGAGAGATAAAGATGAAAAATAAGTTAAACCAAAGTTAAAAATAATCTACAGTAGTAGCAATGGTAGCAACGAGCATTTATGATTCACGAACGCTATTTCGTTGATTAGCGTGAGAATAATATAATTGAGGAAATGCTTTTATGTGTTTGTGTGCTCCAATTACGAAATCCGTTATTTACAAGCGATATATAAATTCGTGTAGAGCACTTTATTCGTGATATATTAAGAACGATATTCGACAATCAATCTCCGAGTATATCAAATAAGTTATAGGACAAGATTCTGCACTCGTGTCTGCCCATCCCCGCAAAAATGACAGTAAAAAAAGAAAGAATTCTCTTACTGTTCGTACGTTTGATACAAGTCGATGAATGGGATGGGTATATCCATGAATGAAAGTTGCATTCCCTGTACGCACAACTCAACCGCGCTGCCCGATACGCCGAATAAAAGGGAAATATCGGAATCGATTGAGCCGAACGAGTATATAAATTGATGTTTCCCAATGTCCAGGCAATTTGTCGGCACCATTATTCCGAAGATTTTTCTGTTTCACTTTTAATGCCTCTTTCATGGTCCTCCATCCTGATAATCTCCCACGGGAGACGAAAATGGATTCATCCAACAATACTCACTACTCAACATACATACTTAAATTATTTTTGTTACATTGTACATTTTTTGTTAGTTTATCTTTGTCTAAGAGATCACTTCTTTGAATACAGCTGCCATGTCGTTCCGGTCCCGAAAGTCCTCATTCTCGGGTGAACGAAAAGAGGAGCAAGAGATGTCTAATAGAGATCTCTCGGTTCCGTTTCTCTCTCGTTATATCTGGTCTTACGAAGATGCTGCAGCGAGTCAATGAGCTTACACCGAGCACGAGCAGTCAGCGGCCGTTCCAATCCAAAGAGCAAGATCGGCAGGAGTCCATCATTATCGTTCTGGACACGCTGGAAAAGTGTTTGGCAAATACACCAAAGGACACAACGAAATTCGAAGAGGCGATGAATGTAAAATTGTTGCTTCGGGAGATATGCCAGTTCATAGGTGAGCGAAACAAGGAAAATTGTTGACTTAAGTTGACCTTGTAACGTTTACAGAATCGATTTATACGTACAGAAAAATACATACTGTACACAAGTAATAATTACTTGTTTTAACTTTAAAAGTTTATATATTCATAAATGTACTCTTTAAAATTTTTGGAGTGGAATCTAACTGTAAATTTCATTTTTAAAAATTATCAATTGAGCCATTCTTTTTCAATACTGACTCAATTATCATTCTTTAGAATTAGATTCCACTCCCCCTAAAAGATTTTAGGGAATATCATAAGTTCATCACAAACACTAAATTTATTCAAAATATATTCTGAATTCTATGATAATTTAATACTTCAGTTAAGATTATTGAGATAATTAAAACATATTTTTATTATATGAAGTCACTTCTTCGATTAATTTTATAATACTTTTCAAAAGAAAATAAATTCTTATTTTAAGTATATAATAAATGTTT
>NW_017259535.1:372686-375376 GCF_001594045.1 Atta colombica | reverse complement strand
ACGCACTTATATATATATATATATATATATATATACACCATATCTGATCACACGAGAATTAAAGTGCATGTTTAGTAGTTGAATCATCAGGGATAATTATAATTTTTTGCAGGCATGCCCTACGACAGTCCACAGACGAAAATGATCAGGGATTTAGCGAGCAAAGTACTGTTCGCTTTAAGTTTGAATTTCTTCAACGCTGTCTTTAACCGGATATCTGCCAGGCTTCAGGAATTGCCCAATAGCGGGGATGAGAATTCAGATTATAGTGACATTGAGTTGATGCAGTATATCAATTTCGATGTCCATAGATTAACCAGACTACTGAATGGTAGTTAATTATTAATCACGATCGCATAATATAAAATTTTTATTACATACTTACGCGCGCATTCACGCGCTATCGTTGCAGAAATTATACAGAAAGTCCGGCAACTAACTGGCAAGAAGTCAGCGTATCTCGTGATTATGAATCCTTTGGAGAAAGCTATCTGGAATTGGATGGATACGTATTCGCAGGAGTTTACCGATGTGCAAAGGCAGCCTAACGGGGATATTAGTAAGGCGTGTGAGGAGTTATTCGACATTCTCGACACGTTTGTCGCCGAGAAGAAAAGTCGCGCAGCCTCTGTTTGGCCGTTGCAGGTGATGTTGTTAATACTCTCGCCCAAGGTATTGGAGATCGTGAACGCCGACACTGGATCACCCGATTCTCCACGGTATTCGAAGAAGAAGCAGTTCGTCGACAACGTGAAGCGTAATCTAAGAATGCACGGTAGCTCTTCTAGTCGCCAGTTGTCTGAGGCTGCTGCTGTCACATGCGTCAATCTCATCAAAGCAGCGACATATGTTAGCAACGATTCTGTCACCAACGTCGTCCTAATTCTGGCGAAGCAACTGATGGACGATTTAATGAACCTTCTTTTCAATCCTTCGAAACAATTTTCACGCGGACAGAATTATAGCGCGCAGGACATCGATTTGATGATCGATTGCTACGTCAGCTCTTTTCGTATCGATCCAGTCAACAACGAAGCTTTCTTTAAGTTTTGTTTGAATGTCAACTACCCGTCAACGTACCAATTCGTCCTAGTCAGCTCATTGTACAAGTAAGTGTCGAAAATATTTTCTTTTCATAGTGATCAGGAGAATCTTGTAAATCTTGTTAGCAAGTCTGATCAAGTTTGATGTCATATTTCAGAATCTTTACACAGCCGAGATTATCGTGGTGGCCAGAGACCAGTCTTGTATATTCATATGGCACAGACCTCAGAAATATGTTTACTGATACCCTGAACAAAATGACGCAGAACTGTAGTAATACGCCATTGCGCATGATTCATAATTTTTCTCTCAAATCTAAAGAGGAGATGGCTAATTCTAAAAACTTGTTGTTGGTGTTGGTGCGACTCATTCACGTGGAACCTATGTTAATGTTGCATGTACGTTCTTTATTAATAAATTAATGTGAGACGATCGTGAATATAAGCGTCTACAGTAGAATATCGATGAAAAATTCAAATACCATAGCAAATAACATTTGCTACTCATGTATACTTAATTAATAATTAAAAAAACATATGCATGTACATAGTATCTCAACAGTTGAGATATAAAATACAGACTAAATATCAATAGATAGAAAAGATACCTATGGCTCTTATATTAATTTAATACTTTACAGAATTACGGCACAGCTGGTCATGAAATACAAAAGTCCACTTTAGAGCTGATTAATGGACTTGTCTCATTAGTCCATCAGCCCACAATGCCAGATATTGCTCATGAAGCGATGGAGGCTTTGTTAGAGCTACACCATCCAGATAAGATCAAAGCATGGAATCCAGAAGCGCCGCTTGATACTTTCTGGGACGCCAGTTCGCAAGTTGTCTTCTCAATCTCTCAGAAATTGATTCAACATCAAATTTTCAATTACACAACTATACTCAAATGGCTTCACAAGATACTGAGTTGCAGAAATGCTTTCCTTTCTCAATACAAAGATTACGCGAATGTGGAGAGCCACGTTGTGATTAGCAAACAAGCACATGTTAAACTTGAGGTACAGACTTTTAACTATTGCAAAATATGTCCAATTAAAATTAATTTCCGAAATTTGTAACGTGTCCAGGTCATGTGTTTGATATATTTATGGAGCATAGACATAGAGGCTGTTTTGGTATCCATGTCCTGTTTTGCATTATTATGCGAAGAAGCTGAAATTCTTTGTGGCAGCGATGGAGTAGCAGTGACCTGTTTGCTTCCCAATTATCAGCTGTATTTAGAATTGGCGCAAGCTTCGACCGTATTGATCTCTGGTGAGTTTTATTTCTCTAATGAGATTTTATGAGAATATTCTCAGAACAGATGGAGAGAAATGTTCTCCCAGATTCACTTGTGAATCTTTGAATCCATTTTTCTAATTTAATTAATAAAATAGTTTTATTCATCTGTAGTAGAATATTAAAGATCTTGTTATGATAATAGCCCACGGGGACACTAGACTATATTATCAGGAATATAATTACGGTGAGTCTTTGTCTCCAATTTTGTTCATTATTTTTATATTTTTATTGTTGTTTCTCTAACAAATTGATTGTTAAATGAAGAAATTGTATTGATGCAGGATTTTAATATTTCTTTTTATTTCAGGGCGTGCCACATTACAAAAGAAAATATTATCTTTATTG
>NW_017259535.1:341475-372586 GCF_001594045.1 Atta colombica | reverse complement strand
TATATATATATAATATTTTTCATATTTATGTGTAATATGAAATCTATCTCTACATATACATGTAAAACAACATAATATAAATTGTATATTTAACACAAACATCAAACATAGTTTTTTCCTTAATTGACAGATTTTATGTTCATATTTTTAGGCTTGGGAAGAAACATTTAGAAATTGGGAAGCGACTTCACGGCAGTTGTCCAATTATCCTAAAAGCAAAACTGAAGATGTACAGGTAGAGCCGTTTTGTCGCGGCAATGTAAAACGGAGAGCGGCGCACCAAAATTCAGAACACGAAATGGAAGACCAAATTAACGAGTGGGCTAACATGACAGGGTTTCTTTGCGCTTTGGGTGGAGTATGTCTACAACGTCGTTCACCTAATAAACCACCATGTGGTGTATTCCCTTTTAATTCGGAGCATAAAAAGAGTTTGATAAAACAACAGGATTCTGTTTCTTCATCAAATTCTAATCAAGAAGCACAATGTTGTCCAGTGACACAATTCGTATTTAACTTATTACGATTATTAATTTGCAACAATGAGAAACTTGGTAATCAAATACAGAAACACGTAAAGGAGTTGGTCGCACACGAGATGAGTCCTGCTCTATATCCAATATTATTTGATCAGATAAAAAATTTTGTTGAGAAATTCTTCGACCCACATGGTCATGTAGTGATTTCGGATTTAAACACACAATTTATTGAGCACACTATATTTATAATGAAAAATATTTTGGATTCAACGACGGATCAACCATCGGAATATCTTGGAGTGACTAGCATCGAAGGCATGATGTTGGCAATCGTTAGATACGTCAGGCACTTGGACAAGACGGTGCACTCGATTTTAATTAAAACCAAATTATGCCAGCTAGTTGAAGCTATGATGAAGAGACGGGACGATCTTGCGTTTAGACAGGAGTTGAAATTTCGTAACAAACTAGTTGAATATTTAACTGAGTGGGTAATGTGTACACATCCTCATTCTTCAACAACTGCCAACGATATCCTAACTTATGCCACGTAAATATTTTATTTTTATTTCATATATATTTAACTTCTATGTTGAAAATAAAAAAAGTTATGACCATCAAATCTGTTAACCTTTAACTTTTTATAGAGATTTGGATCAAGCTAGCATGGAAGCAGTAGGAGCATTGTTACGTGAATTGCCTCTACAACCTGAAGATTCTGATCGTGTTGATTTGATGGAAGCAAAATCTGAACTTTTTTCGAAATATTTTACGCTGTTTATGAAATTAATGAACTACTGTAACGGTCCATCATCAACAGCAGAAGACAAAGATGTTGTGCCTCGGCCTACTTTAACGACTAACAAAGTAGCCATTTTGCGCAATACTGCTATTCAAGCTATGAGTAATCTTCTTAGTGCTAATATAGACAGTGGCTTGAGGCACTCCATACGTACGTAATAAATCAGTTTACATAGTTTTAATTCAAAAGTTTTCTGGAAGAATGGATTGTACAAGTCTAAGTCCTAAAAAACAAGTCTGTTGCTTTTAATTTTATTTACTATTTTACTTTTTTAGACAATTCTTCAGTTATTCTATCTATCAAATTAATGATTTTATCATTAAACTTTAACTTTTTTCTTACTTAGATTTGGGCTACAATACAGATCTGCAGACACGAGCCGCATTTATGGAAGTGTTGACTAAAATTCTTCAGCAGGGCACGGAATTTGATACTCTTGCCGAAACTGTGCTAGCGGACAGATACGAACAGTTAGTTCAACTTGTTACAATGATCAGTGATAAAGGCGAATTGCCTATCGCCATGGCACTGGCTAATGTAGTGACGACGAATCAAATGGATGAATTGGCGCGTGTCTTCGTGACACTGTTTGACGCAAAACATTTGTTATCACCATTATTATGGAATATGCTCTACCGAGAAGTCGAGCTAACTGATTGTATACAGACTCTTTTTCGCGGTAATACTCTGGGAAGTAAAATCATGTCCTTCTGCTTTAAAATTTATGGCACTAGCTACTTGCAAGGCTTACTCGAGCCTCTCATTACACCTTTACTGGATAACTCAACAATTCATTTTGAAGTAGATAGTGCAAGGATTGATTCTAACGAAAATATTGAACAAAACGGTGAAAACTTAATCATGTTGACACAAAAAGTGTTCAATGCTATCGTATCATCGGCAGATACGTAAGTATAATTATTATTACAACTTACGATAAAGTAACGCTCAAATTCAAAATTTCTTTTCAGGTTTCCTCCGCAGTTACGCTCTATGTGTCATTGCCTGTATCAAGTATTATGCAAGAGATTTCCACAATCTCCGCAAAGTAACATTGTAGCCGTAGGAACGGTGATATTTCTGCGTTTCATTAATCCTGCAATTGTCTCACCCCAAGAGTCTGGTATCATAAATAAACCAGTACCACATGAAATTAAGCGAGGCCTAATGCTTATGTCAAAGATATTGCAGAATATTGCAAATCATGTAGAATTTAGCAAGGAGCAGCATATGTTGCCTTTTAACAATTTCTTAAGAACGCATTTTGAGATTGGTCGACGATTTATCATACAGATAGCTTCGGATTGTGAAACAATTGATCAAACCAGTCATCCTATGTCATTCGTTTCGGATGCCAATGTATTGGCGTTGCACAGGTTGTTGTGGAATCATCAAGAAAAAATTGGAGATTATCTTAGTAGTAGTAGAGATCATAAAGCTGTCGGAAGGAGACCATTTGACAAAATGGCTACGTTATTAGCGTATCTTGGGCCACCCGAGCATAAACCGGTGGATTCCCAGTGAGTTCTGAAGTTATTCTTGCTTTGATTACGTCATCATCGTGGTGGCTAATATAATTGATTCCATGTTTGAATTTTAGTTCGCTTTTTTCTACTACTTACGTTCGCATGTCACGATGGGCGAATAAAGACATGTCGTCCACTAATTTTGAAGAAATCATGATGAAATATAATATGCACGAGAGAGAAGAATTTAAAAGTATCCAAAGCATGAATATTTTTTATCAAGCAGGTACCAGCAAACAAGGCCATCCAGTATTTTACTACATTTCACGACGATTCAAGTAAGCGCAAATCATTATAAGATATAAAATAACGGTCAAGATATAGCGAAGAATTTATCATTTAAACTTTGTTTTTTTTTTTTCAGACTTGGCGAAACGAATGGCGATCTACTGATATATCACGTCATTCTAACTTTAAAACCTTTTTATCATTCTCCATATGATGTAGTTGTCGATCTTACTCACACGTGTTCAGATAATCGGTTTAGGACAGAATTTTTGCAAAAATGGTTTTACGTTCTACCTGCGGCAGCTTATGAAAATCTTCACGCGGTATACATTTATAATTGTAATAACTGGGTACGTGAATACACAAAGTATCATGATAGTATCTTGGCACCATTGAAAGGTAATCGAAAAATTGTTTTCATCGATGGCCAAGGAAAATTAAACGACGTGATCGATGTCGAACAACAAAAATTACCTGGAGCAACATTATCTCTGGATGAAGACTTGAAAGTCTTCACTGGCGTCTTGAAACTATCTCATAAAGAAATGAAGGTGTCCGTGAAGATCGGACCAACGACACTACAGATAACGCATACAGATAGATCTAAAGTATTATCGCAATCCATTCTCTTAAATGATGTCTATTACGCGTCCGAAATAGAAGAAGTTTGCTTAGTGGATGACAATTCATTTGTGCTAAGCATTTCCAACGAAGCAGGACCTTTGACTTTCGCTCACAGTGATTGCAACAGCATCGTTCAGAATATAGCTCACATTAGAAGTCGCTGGACTCTATCGAATCCGAACTCCTTGTCCGTTCATTCGAAAATCAGGCCTAAAGATGTGCCCGGTACTCTACTGAACATGGCTTTACTGAATCTCGGTAGTCCTGATCCTAATCTTCGGACTGCCGCGTACAATCACCTATGCGCGCTCACAGCAACGTTTGGCTTGAAAATAGAGGGTCAATTGTTGGAGACGTCCGGTATCTGCATACCATCGAATAACACTATATTTATCAAGCACTTGAGTGAGACTTTGGCAGCGAACGATCCGCATCTCACGCTCGAATTTCTCAAAGAATGCATACAAGGCTTCAGAGAATCGACCATTGAACTGAAACATTTATGCCTGGAATATATGACGCCGTGGCTCAGCAATCTCGTGCGATTTTACAAACCCCACGACGAAAGCAAGCGGCAGAAACAAGTTACAGAGATCTTGGACGATTTGATTACGTTAACCGTTCAGGAAATTGAAATGTATCCGAGTATACAGGCTAAGATCTGGAGCACAATCGGCATGTTGCCAGAACTGATAGATGGTGTTCTCGATATTTTTCTTCAACGTAGCACACGATATGGCTTAGGTTCGCCGATGGCCGAGATTATGGCTGACACTGCTGTTGCTCTAGCGTCCGGTAACGTGGAACTGGTCGCCAAGAAAGTGATTAATAAAGTGTGTCGAATAGTAGACAAAACGTGCATGTCGCCGACGACACAGTTAGAACAGCATATAATGTGGAGCGACATAGCAATCCTAGCGAGATATCTTTTGATGTTATCCTTTAATAACTGTCTGGATGTAGGGAAACATTTGCCACATCTCTTTCATACAGTGACGTTGCTCTTATGTTCTGGTAGTTTGACTATGCGAGCTTCCACTCATGGTTTAGTGATCAACATTATTCATTCATTATGCACATGCAGTTCGCCTGCTTTTTCCGAAGATACACATAGGATATTACGGATGAGCTTAGACGAGTTCTCATTGCCCAAGTTTTACCTATTGTTCGGCATCAGCAAGGTGAAATCTGCTGCTGGCACAGCCTTTTACAAACATCCGAACTCCAGCAATAAACCCGTGAATGAAAAGTGGCTCAGTAGTGATCAAAGAAGCTCGCACGGAACGCAGGACAAGGAGAGACTTTATTTACCCAATTTGGAAGTCATAACTGACGCTCTTTTGGAGATTATAGAGGCTTGCATGCGAGATATTCCGAAATGCGATTGGTTAAAAACGTGGACTTCGTTAGCGAAGAACTTTGCTTTCTGCTTAAATCCAGCTTTGCAGCCGAGGGCTCTCATCGTCTTTGGTTGTATCAGCAAAAGTATAACGGATCAAGATATGAAACAATTACTGAAGATATTGATGAAGGCGCTCGAAAGTTTTAACGATATTAATCTTATAGAGGCTATTGTTATGTGCTTAACACGATTGCAACCTCTTTTGAGACCTGTAAGTTTCTTTCCCGTTTAGAGTCTTGGAACTTCTTTTTTGATATTCAATATCAAATCTGTTTTATCGTTTTCTGTTAAGGAATCTCCAATACATAGATATTTATTCTGGATTGCCACATCCGTTCTAGAGTTAGACGAAACGTCGTTATACGCATCCGGTTTGGCCCTTCTAGAGCAAAATTTGCATACACTTGATTCGCAAGGCACTTTCGACGAGAAGGTCTGCAGAAATTTCTTCTCGAATTTCGATTAATTTTTTAATATCTCGATGTGCAGAACAATAGAGAATAAACTATCACTATTCTTTCTAGACACTAGAACACGTAATGATGTCAACGCGTGAACCTTTGGAATCTCAATTTAAACTATTGGATTACACCGTGGGCTTGTCCTTTAAGTCTAACTTTCATTTCGCGCTAGTTGGTCATCTCTTGAAAGGCTATAGGCATCCTACACCAACTACAGTCACCAGGACGGTCAGAGTATTGACCATGTTACTGGCAATCATAGCTAAACCTTCCAAAAGGGATAAGTTTGAAGTAACGCCTGAAAGTGTCCCTTACTTAACTGGTATGTTTAATTTGAGAGATCGAGAGCTCAACTATTTATATCAAGATTAAAAGAAAAATCTATTCAAATTTTATTCCGCAGCGCTAGTGGCCGTGTCAGAAGAGGTTCGTAGCAGGTGTCACATTCGACATTCGCTCGACAAAAGCTTACACGATTCATCAGGCAGTTCAGACGTTCTTGACACTTTACCATCGCGCAATACGGTGACTATCTTTTTCCTATTTGTTGTAATGTAGCATACATAAAATATAATAGATGAGATTATTATATACCTACCAGGAAATGCCTGGAGCTTCTAATCCTAGAAGGCAGAAAACTTGGGATTTATTGGATCAATCAGCACTTACTCAAGCAAAACAACAAAAACAATCTGCACAGGTATAAATTATGTAATTATTTATGATCGCGCGCGTATGTTGTTCAAGAATTTCTCTTTTGTAAGCTACAGCGATAATTATAGCAACGCGCGTAGTTAATTCGTTGGAAATATTGTAGGAATACAAACTTTTTTGCGTCCCCGAAAATTTTACTTTTTTAAATCGTTTATGTAGAATATATCTCTCTCAAAATGTAGCACCATTCTCGCACACACAATTTCTTACTTAGCAAGTTAAAGAGAAATCACTCTCGAGCATACAGAGAGCATGAGGTTACTTTGAAACAATGCACTGCATGATCCTAAGAAAATCGATGCTCGCACGAAGTAAAATTATTCAAAGCTTATTCATACAAAATATGAACTATCTTTCTCATAAAATATTCATATGCGTAATTTGCGCGATAAATTATATTGCTTCTATTACTATTAGTAGCTTCGCTTATTGTATTTTTATGAATTGTTTGATAAAAATCTTTCACTTTTGTTAAGAAATATCTGTTCGTCAAAAAACCTACTGCCTAAAAATTTGTGTGTGTGTATGTGTGTTATCTATAAAATTACAGTAAAATATATTTATATCCATATTTATCTATCTGAAAATTTATATACTTTGAGTATCCTACTTTATTTATCTTCTTGATATAGAATTTTTCAATTATGTTTTGTTTTTGAGTTTCTTGACGCACATGAAAAAAATCAAAACCTCAGCTTTTAAGCACGAATTGAACGAAAATTGATTTCGCGTGATGGTTTTTCTATCGTTCTGCTATACTTCTTTATCCGATTCCCAGTTAATATTAGTAGACTTGTTGCGCATATAACATCATTTTATTCCTTCGTGCATCTCTGTTTACTCTCTTGGTGTGTGCCCGCGCCTGCCTGTGCCTGCCTGGATTATATAAAACACCATGCAACTTGTCACTAACAAGACTGGCCGGCTTTTATTTAAATCGCAGCGATCTTTGAGTGTGCCGAGCGCAAAGGACGACAAGTCAACGGACAACACAGAACAACAGGTACTTTTGTTTGTTGTTATTTTTAGTAAAAATTTTTATATTTTTTTCCCTTTTTTCAAATGCAGTTTGAGATGCAGTTGTGTTTAACTATTCATGTTGGGAAACATGAAAATATGTCTTGCGACTATAATATCTTCTTAATCTTATCGTGAGTCAACATAATGAGAAATTAAAAATACTAACGTATTTATATTTTTTTTCGCTACAGAGAGATCGGAGTACGAGAGTGAGTTTAAGCAACGAAAATAACGTTTTGCTCGATCCGGAAGTGTTAACAGATTTTTCAACACAGACTTTGGTGCTGACTATGCTGGCCACGCTAGTAAAATATTCTACTAGCGAAAACGAAACGCGAATTCTTTATGAGTATTTAGCGGAAGCAACTATAGTTTTTCCGAAAGTTTTCCCAGTCGTGTAAGTTTTCTTAGATAGAAAAGAAATTAGTCTATTTTCAAATATTTACAACTTGCCGAATATCTCTTTGCAGATATAACTTGCTTGATGCGAAAATCATCAGTGTATTATCTTCTTGTCAAGATCAAGTAATATTAAGTGCGGTACAAACGATTATTCAAAACATGATTGCCTGTGAAGACTCAAATCAACATCATTTGCAACATTATTTGCAAACTTGCGGATTTCGGGGTCTTTGGAGATTCGCAGGTCTTTATACGAATGTAAGTTCTAAATTCTAGCATTTAATTCTAGAATTTAATTTGTTTTTTTTTTTTGTTATTTAGTTTTAATATTAAAGATCATTACCGGATTTGAAGAGCTAGTCTTAATTAATTTTAAGGTAATTAATAATACGTATAATATATTTACAATAATATATTTACAGTCTAATTGTACACATGAGAATGCTGAGTTGTTTGTTAATTGCCTGAAAGCAATGGTAGAAATATTGGAAACATATTTGATACAAGAATCGAATAGTAAAGAGGAAGTTATTATCAGGAAAAGTAAACGGGCCAATAATTGTCAAACAGACAACACAGAATCTAAAACAAAATCCAAAATAGAATCCAAAACAAAATCATCTCCAGTCCAAGAACAAATTCGTGTCCAAGAACAAAGCGAAATTGACGTTCATACAGAGTGAGTATTATTTTATATTTGTATATTTAGTATTTGCCGCTTTTGTGACTTTACATAAATTATATTGTGCATATGTAACAATGTATAACGGACAAATTGAATATTTCAGTCGTAATACGGATAACAAGCGAGACGATTCAGTTGATATACGTCGAGCTGAAGATACGGGTGGTGATGATGGTGGTGGCCATTCACATTCTTAGCAATTAATTTATGATACTGACAGACAGTGTGATAAAAGTGTGCATAAAAGGCAAAATAATCGAAAGTTGCAACGACAGATGAGGTGTGCGAACTCTAAATAATCGCATTGTAAATATAGGTAAGATATCAATGATTTCATTAGAAGGCATTATTATCTGCTTATTCAGTATTTATTAATTGAGAAAGAAATTTACCTGCTAATATTTTATTTTGCAGAACCTCGCACACATTTATCCCCTATTTCTGCTGCAACATGTCAAGTTTAGTACAATACCGTCAGTTTAGTATAATGCCGTCCACGATATAATGAGCCTACAGAAATGGAAGTCAATGAAAGCTACATTTCTGAAGAATCTTACTTTATTTTTATTAGCATTCATGTGTTGACGACTTTTTAAGTTCTGTTTAAGCTTGTGATTATTTTGAATCGTATGAATCGTATCGTATCAATGAATCGTACTTGCTATTTTAATGTAATAGTCTTGCTACGAGATTTAAATGAGTATTATTAGCATATATGTTGCCAGCACTTTTACAACGAAGTTGGAAAATTTGTGAGCATAAATTTTCTCGCTATATAGCGTAAAATCAGACTTCAGCAAATTAGCATATAATATTTCGTCATAATTTTATCAACATTTACAAATAGAAAATGATTTATTTATGATATGCAGTCAATTTTTTGTCAAAATTAAATCAGCAACGAATATATGTTCGATATTTTTCTCATAATCATACGTATAATTTATTGATTGACTGATTCTGCCATGACCGCAATACACTACACATATACAGAATCTCAATGATGCACAGTGAACCAATCGCGGAAAAAAGTATATAAATAAAAATTTAATAATCATTGCTCGCAATTTTTTGTTACATAGAAATATATATTTAACATAAGGCTTCTACCACAAAAAAAATATTCATATTGTTTACGATTTATTTTTAAGTAATTGATTGTAAAATACCGTAAACAATTATATATTTACTTACGAAAGAGTCTCTGTTGATCTAAGGGCTTAGAAATGCGGTTAAATGCTAGACGTAACTTTTTACGCAAGGATCGTATCGCTCTTTCTCGTATGTCGTTGCATATAGATCTCATCAATGCAAAGATGATTTGGACCAGTGGCGCCTGTCGTCTCAAGGCGTTCGAAGCTCCGGGACGAATAATTTCTAGAATCCTATCAAGAGAAACACCAATATAAGTGTACATTGTCTATCACTTATTAAAGTACAAAGCGAGACCAAGCGATATTTTCTCTGTATTGTAAGCCGGGATATTTTAGTAATAAGGAAAAGGGAGAGAACATCGAATGTGTAAGTCGATACATTTCGCACATCTTGTATTAGCAACATGAATACCAGGTAAAATGCTAGGGATCGTGTTAAAATAGTATTTTGATGTACGTATCGCAAAGAGAATACTCGTCCCGTTTTTATTTAAACTTCATTTATTTATTTAGATAATTTTCTTTCTTTCGCCATAGCAAGTGTGACATATATAAATAATGGATGTCTCAAATTGAGAAACGTGAAAATGATATTTTTGTGCGGTTATGCAAAATGAATAGCAGCTTCTCAACAGGCACTAGAGTGATTGTTAGGAGTTTGAGAGATGTATTTGTACATAGTGCGCGAATCGTATGATGTTTGTACAATCGTGGCGACTTTGTAAGTTGATTTTGTGTTCATCTGTATTTTTAGACAAATTTTTAGAAACGCGCAAAAAAAATGCGTCGTAGAAAATCAATAAATTTACTAATTAATGTGTATTGATTTCTACCGAGCTTTTTCCGAGCTTGTACTTAACATGAATGAATTTACGTTCAAGTCATTAATTACTATTACATGAGCTTTGATCTTACTAAACGTGCGCTAGTCATATTATAAATATTTTAATCGAAAAGAGCTCGAAGTAAGTTTTTTACAGCGTTTTTTGTACACATAGTTTTTATTCCTACTGATTGTTTATTATATAAAATTGTCAATCTAGTAATTATCGTGACATGTATAAGCTGATTTTAAATATTCATAACTCACTAATTTATAATAATTCGCGCAGTTCGGATTTGTTAAGCACAACCGTAACTGCCGTGTGATCACGAGTCTTGTTGTCTTTTACCAAAGGTGTAAATCGGCCTAGGCTGCATTAGATAAGGCAATTAATTTACAATTAACAATAAGAACGATAGATCATAATCGTAATGGCTTAACATGTATGCGTTCTATTCGGATTTGTCATCAGTTCAGCATTTTCCTTTCGGACTTCATGCTTTTCCTTTTCGCGATATTCCTAGAGCACGTATTACGATGAAACTGTAAATATTAAATTTTAGCGTGTAAAGATTGATGAACAACGAGGTGTATGTCGGACTAGTTTAACATTAATTTATACTAAAAAAAAAGAGAGAAATTTATGCGCATCTTTCTGGCTTTCATGCAGCAGGTTCTTAGATAGCCAAGCGAGATTTAGCATATGGAACAAATTGATGCATGTATTGTTGCATTTTTCAACTTGTTGACAATTTGCTGTCATTGGAATGTAATGCTGAATTAGCATCAGAAGAGCAAATAGATTTTATGAGTTTACGAAATTGTAAGAGTATACATTGGGAAATAATAAACTCGTCACGTTGACAGCAAACTGACGGCACGCATGATGACAACTTGTCAGCAATTTGCTGAATTCTAAAGAAGACTTTATGTGAATCAGGACAATTTGTGGAAACACCTTGATTTTAGTTTGATGATTGAATGCGGAATAAGTGACAGCAAAATGGCAACATATTGCCCTTATTTGGCTATCTGGATTTGTTCACGTCGCATACTCGAACGTGCTCCTACCATAGGTCTACTCACTACAACGCGCTCGTTAGAGTGACCAAGAACTATAGTAAGAGCATGTTAGAGAAAATGACGCAAACAAATGTAGCTTTATTTACAATTTAATTTACAATTAAATAAAATAAACGAGAGAATTATCGATTTTTTTATCGTGCGTATATTTTTTCGAATGTATTTTTTTATTGTGATTTGTGCTAAGAATTTAATTTCAAAGCAATATTTTCTCGGTATTTTTTGATTGTATAGTTTCGCATGTATATAATTAAATATGTTCAACTTGCCAGTTATAAACTTTTGTACATACAAGAATAAAGGTGCCCCAAACGATATGACCAATTATATATACGTCAACTTTTCACACATTCGCTAAATATTAGCCTACATTCAATATAGATAATTAGAAATATGTCATGTGTGTATGATATTTGCTAATGTGATGAATGTTGTCCATATTGTTTGGAGGCTCCTTCATATTAATACTATCAAATAGAGTCCGGCAATACAGAACATGTGCGAGCAAAGAGTATGTGAATACGTAAGAATATAAAATGTAATATTTATTTAGCGGATCGTGATACGCACACAAGACAGTTAAATATATAGTAGCTCTGCGAACTCTCGATTCGCGCGGTCGACATTAAACAATATATATTTTTCTCTTGATCGAATCTATTCATGACGTGATTATCTGGCCTTTCTATACGGATGCAATGAGACAATTTTTTGTGTAAATATTCACAAGATTAAAGTGCTATTTGTTAAACTATATAAATGTGTATGTTTTTTTTTTATTGATTTAAATTCTCGAATGTTTTATAACTCTTGTTTGTGCTACTTTTTTGATACGGACATATTCTTTATATAAACATTTTGTGTACTTTTGTGTGTTTACCCTTTCTAGTTAAAGAAAGCATGTTGTTATATATAGGTAAAATTAATCTTAGAAATATTTTAACAGAAAACTAGAAAGGATACGGCCAGTAGGAATCAAGCACAGAAGACTTCGCGCAAATAATATACCTATGAAGTGGGAAACTTCTTTATTCACTAAACCATATATAAACATATTTCGGCTCACTTTTGAGCCTTTCTCAGAGGCAACATAAACTAACATATATAAAAATTGTGAATAAAAGTTATCCTGTCATGGTGAACTCCCCTAAATCGAGAATTTAAATGTCGGAATTTTTATATATTAGTTGTATATTTAGTTTATGTTGTCTTTGAGGAAGGCTCAAAAGTGAACCGAAACATGTAAGCACGTTTTAGTGAAAGAAATTTCACATTTCATAGATATATTATTTGCGCGGCATCTGCGCTTGACTTCTATTGCCCGCCCAGCAAACGAGAATGGATTAAAATGGATTGAAATTTTTCTCTATCCGAATGCGTATTTTAAATAGCAAATATTTTTTTTTGAATATAATTTGATTCAATTGAATATAATTTGATTCATAATTGGATTCAATTAGATTGAATTGGATGCAATTGGATTGAAAAATTGCATTTCCTATTCAAAATTTTGAATTGAACAGTATTTGTAATGTGTGTTTTGTGTACAGAAAAAGCTAATATTATTTTTAGATTGAAAGGCATAGAGATATGTTCCATGCAATTCCTATAAATAAATAAAAATGCATTCAGGATTGAAAGCATTTATTTTAACATTCGTGAATCAATATTTCTGAAAATCTGAATTCATTTCAATCCATTCTCGTTTACTGGGCGTATCTTTTCCAATTCTTTGATTTATAAAGAGTCTTGGTAAGTTTGATTTATTATACGGATTTTAACAAAGTTAGTTATACTGTATTATTACCATTTCTTTAGTTTTCAACATCGGAATGATCAAACAATCAGCTAATGAATACCGTGACTTTTTTTTAGTTCCAACCCTTATAGCATGAAATATCAACATTGCAGCAATACAGTGTGCAATAATACTATTTTAATGCATGTCGCAATATTGCTGTAATATTAGAATTTTAATGATTTATTGGAAACATTACAACAATATTGTAAAATATTGCAACTCAGCAAACGAGAATGGATTAAAATGGATTGAAATTTTTTTCTATCCGAATGCGTATTTTAAATAGCGAATACTTTTTTTGGATTCAATTTGATTCAATTGGATTGAAAAACTGCATTTCCTATTCAAAATTTTGAATTGAACAGTATTCACAATGTACAGAAAAAGCAAATATTATTTTTACATTGAAAGACAAATAGAGAGATATGTTCCATGCAATTCTTATAAATAAATAAAAATGCATTCAGGATGAAAAGCATTCATTTTAACATTCGTGAATCTACATTTCTAAAAATCTGAATTCCCATTTCAATTCATTCTCGTTTACTGGGAATTTTTCAAAGTAATATTGTAACAGAATAAAGTAACAGAAATTAAATCTCTTATATATGACCCCTATTAGCATATTTTATCCAGGAAACATCCTGGGGATGTCCTTAAAATGTCTCCTGGAGATCTGTGCTGTTAGGGACACACATGAATTAATTAGTAGTATCAGAAATTAGAAATAACAGAAATTAAACAAATTTTAAAATCTAGAATGAAGCACAAGAGAAGAACTTCATAGTAGACACGAATACTATGAGAAATGATGAGCGCGTTTAAATATCCCTCTCGAATAATGAATAATACGCGCGAGCCAATTAAAGTGCAGATTAGAGATTGAAAAGAACAGTTCCAGAAACACGTTCTCTATTGGCTCAAATCGACAAATCGCAATGCGCATGTCAAACATGTGTTCTTCCGTTTCGCGCCTAAAATTGTTGGCATACGAAGAGATTAACATTAGAATACAGATTACAGAGTACAGTGAATTATTGGTAGAATACATTAATCTGTCAGTTTTCAGCTAATATGGATTTGAGTACGACATTTCAGAAGCTTTCTGTGGAAAATGATAATCGTTCTCCCTTGAAGATATCAATTAAAGAATCCCCGCGAGGAAAGATGCACGTTATTAAACGCAGTAAGTTATGGGTTAACCATTCCTTCGAATTTGATATGTAACTGTTTTCCACAAATGAGCTATTTTTTTTATACAATATTAATATATTATTATGACGCCAAGAAACTTCATAAAATTGCAAAGTAATTCGCAATAAAATTATTATATTGATATTATGATGAATGTTATATATTTATATAATTACAAAATCATTAGAGGTAAAATGAGAGATTAAAATTTAATATTACTCTTTTTTTTAGATGGCCGTAAAGAGGATGTTCATTTTGATAAAATTACTTCCAGAATTGTCAAACAGTGTTATAACTTGGATATGAATTATGTAGATCCAGTAAGTATTTTTGTTTTTTTATATGATTTAAGCAATCAGAAATATGATGTCGAAAATGAAAACAGAATATATATGTAGTTTCTTCAAAACAAGCTTTAATTGTTTGTGTATACATAAATATTTTTTTTCCTTATATGATTTTATGATAATGTGATATTGGAAAAAATGAAATCTATATCTTCAAAAGAAGCTTTATTACACACACACACATACATACACACACACACACACACACACACCCATAAAGTATTTGTTAAACAGATTAATGCTACATAAATAAAAAATTACTAATGTAGCAATATCAATTTGTATAATATTTAAATTTATTTTTTGTAGTCTGCTGTAGCGATTCAAGTGATACGTGGTTTATATTCTGGAGTAACTACAGTTATACTTGATAATCTGGCAGCTGAAACTGCTGCTACAATGGCAACTAAACATCCTGATTATGCTATACTAGCTGCAAGAATTGACGTATCTAATCTACACAAGGAAACCAAGAAAAGTTTTAGTGGTATAGTATATCTTGTGTTTACTTAAATCAATTTCTATATCACAAAATGCTTCATTATTCTTAATGCTAGATTTTAAATTAGAACTAATGTTTATTATTCCTATACTTACAGAAGTCATGCATGATTTATATTATGCCAAGAATCCTGTCACAAATCAACATAATCCAATAATCAGCAAACACTATTACAATATTATTAAGAATAATGCAGAGAAACTGGATTCTGCTATAATATACGATCGTGATTTCAATTATAATTATATTGGTTTTAAAACGCTTGAGAGAAGTTACCTGCTGAAAATCAATGGTAAGATAGTCGAGAGGCCTCAACATATGTTGATGAGAGTAGCTGTTGGTATTCATGAAAATGACATTGATAAAGTCATAGAAACATATAATTATTTGTCTGAACGATATTTTACACATGCTTCACCAACTCTATTTAATGCTTGTACTAATAATCAGCAGATGTCCAGGTAATGTCAAAAAAGTTCAATTAGTCTAATAATATCAAATGTCATTGGTTTACTAAGAATTATTTTCATGCAGCTGCTTCCTCCTAACTCTCGAAGACGATAGTATAAAGAGTGTATTCGGCACCCTAAAAAACTGTGCGCTCATTAGCAAATATGCTGGAGGAATAGGACTTAATGTACATTGCATTCGTGCCAAAAACATGGAAGATACTAGTACAAAACGAACCAATGGTTTGGTTTCCATTTTAAAGTTGTATAATGATATGGCCATTTATGTTGATCAAGGCGGTAATAAAAGACCCGGAGCATTTGCTATTTATTTGGAACCATGGCATGCCGATATTTTCGATTTTTTGGAACTTAAGAGAAATATTGGTATTTCTTTTTTATTAATCTTTATTTATATACCAATTAACTCTATAGTTGACAATGCTAATTGATTTATTTTATTGTAGTTTTAAATATATCATACAATTTGTAACAGGTGATGGAAACATGCGAGCTAGAGACTTATTTTACGGTCTATGGATACCAGATCTTTTTATGGAACGTGTATATAATGACGAGATGTGGAGCCTAATGTGTCCACATGAATCTCCTGGCTTATCTGATGTTTGGGGAGATGAATTTAAAGAATTGTATACTGGGTATATATTAGTAGTTTTGTTTTAATAAATTATTCAGTTACAATTATTTGACATTATAATTTATATTTTTCATGCACTAACATGTAACATTTATAGATATGAAAAGGAAGGTCGCTATAGAAAGCAAGTGGAAGCTAGATCTGTATGGCTCGCCATTCTCAGATCCCAAGTAGAAACTGGAACACCTTATATGCTTTACAAAGATCATTGCAACCGAAAATCGAATCATCAGCATATAGGCACTGTCAAATGCAGCAACTTGTGCACTGAAATTATTGAATACTCGGGTCCTGGAGAAGTCGCTGTATGCAATTTAGCATCTATCGCTGTCAACATGTTCGTTAATGACACTAAAACTTTCGATTTCGATAAACTTAAAACAGTCGCGAAAATCGTCACTCGTAATCTAGATAAAGTCATCGATGTTAACTTTTATCCTATCAAAGAAACGAAAACATCTAATCGTAGACACAGACCTATTGGTAAGATTATTTCTACAAGTTTCACATAATTAATATAAGATAGCACGATAAAATTGAAAAAGTGTGTATTTTAGGTATAGGAATACAAGGTCTAGCCGATGCGTTCCTGTTAATGCGATATCCCTTCGAGAGCAAAAAAGCGAAAGAACTCAACATTAAAATCTTCGAAACGCTTTATTATGGCGCCTTAGAAGCTAGTTGCGAATTAGCTGCGGAAAAGGGTACTTACGAGTCATATCAAGGTAGCCCAGTCAGTAAAGGCGTAAGTATTTATATTTTAATTGTAGAATATACCGGAGCACAGTTGAATAATAATTTTTTTTTTCCAGATTCTCCAATATGATATGTGGAACGTTAAACCGACAAATTTATGGGATTGGGATGAATTGAAAGCGAAGATCGCGAAACACGGAGTAAGAAATTCTCTTTTAATAGCACCTATGCCAACGGCCTCGACGGCACAGATTTTAGGAAACAACGAATCCATTGAACCGTATACAAGCAATATATATGTGAGGCGCGTATTGTCTGGAGAATTTATCATTGTCAATCCACATTTACTGCGAGATTTAACCAGTAGAGGTCTATGGGACGAAGATATGAAGAACGAGATACTCGCGAATTTTGGATCTGTTCAAGTAAACATCTTTAAATATCTCTTACATATTCTTGTTATTCAAATTATTTGAAGCATATATGTGCATAATTCTAAGGAAGCGTATATGCATTTTATAGAACATCGAACGCATTCCCGATGATTTGAAAGAGCTTTACAAGACGGTCTGGGAGATACCGCAAAAAGTAATTCTCGAAATGGCGGCTGATCGAGGAGCTTTTGTTGATCAGTCGCAATCTCTAAACGTTCATATAGGAGATCCGACAACGGAGAAGCTGACATCAATGCATTTTTTCGGCTGGAAAAGTGTAAGTGATGTTACCAATTAATTTATCTGTTTTGAAATTTTTTAAATTTTATACGTTGCTCAGGTAGATGAATTCTATCTAATCTATCTAATTCTTATAAATTATTTTAACATCTTATAAATTGTTTTCATCATACAGAGTAAATAACTTAATGAATAAATTCTGTATAAAAATAAATTATCGCTTACAGGGCCTAAAGACTGGCATGTACTATCTGAGAACGAAACCAGCCGCAAATCCTATACAATTTACAGTGGACAAGTCAAAATTACAAAATCGCGATTCCGTATCGAATGTTTCCGATGCAAGCATTTCTGTCAACAGTACTCCTATTCAGTCACCCAACCAAGACAGTGATGACGATGCCGAAAAACGAAAACAATTAAGCACACAAGCACGTAAAAACTTGGACGCGATGCTTGCTTGTTCGCGTAAGAATAAGGAGGACTGTATGGCATGCAGCTCCTGAGCATTTATTATTTTGTATTGAAAATACGAGCAGTGTTTTCTTTTATAAATTATTAGAAGCATGTTTTTGGAGTGTATATTCTAAATTTAATCCCATTGTTAAACGAATAAATATTAAAAAAAAAATCATTAGTAAAATTAAATAAAATTAAAATCGATTAGAAGAAGAATTGTAAATCTAAATTAGAATTTCGTTTTTCTATGTATAAATGCTTCCATTTTTCTAAAATATTTTTAAAAATATCTAACTTCATTCTTTAAAATGAACTTTGAAATATAAATGTTAAGAAAAAAAAATATATATATATTTTTTTTTATGCAAGAATGGGAAGTTACTTTTACCACTTCTTTGCCTTTTTACCTAGTTAATCTTTATCACCATAAAAAATTGCACCGTTCTTATCAAATCGTTGTTTTAAAAAGTAAAAGTAACTTTCCATCCCTGTTTTTATGTATGCGAAATATATTTTTTTTATCGAATTATACATACATATATATAAGAAATCACAAGTGTACAATAAAATTAAATAATGGTGAAGGGAACAGAATTAAGAATTTATTTTTTAAATTTTCTCGTCAAATTTTAATCCACGTAAAGCATATTTCATATTTTTCGCGAATATAAATCAAACTCAAAGAAATTCTCAAAGTGATTCAATCACAGACAGACTCTCTCTTGTAAAAAGTCTGTGGATTCAACCTTGGCAATTGGCAATATTGGTATACCTCTGCTCCATTCGAATAGGACACGTCGAATGTTACTAGACTGGAACACATGGCATCACTGACAGTCATTGCGGCAACGGCAGGGTGGCCGACGGGGAAAAGGGGCTACGGAGACGACGCAGAACTATATTTATTTTGGTTTGGAAATTAGTCCGCAGGAGCCGTGTACGGCTGTGCGCGCGTGTATGTGTGTGCGTTTGAGCGCGTATCGTCGGGCCGTGCGTTTCGCACCGATTCGGGTGGTCAAATTTCAAAGTGCTTGCTTATCGGAGATCAAGAACTGAGAAAAAAAAAATGACCCGTAAGTCCAGCCGAAACGTCACCGAGATCGGGTGTCGCATTACCCGATCGCGCCGCAACAACTCGACAAGAGAGAAAGAAAGAGGGGACGATGACGGGCGCGAGTTTTTGGCTCGTTTTTACCTCTTTCGCGGGGCTGCCATTATTAATGTTAAAAATAAGGTCGCTGCGTAACGATCAGTAATGATTGTGGGTGACCGCGTGCGCTCTCGGTTCTCGGCTCTCGCAGAGATTTGTCAGTTGTCACACGCGTGAACAAACGTGAAACGTCCCGACGAGTCGCGAAACGTCGCGTCGGTGACTCGTCGAGGAAGAAAGGAGCACACCGCCGTGACAGACGTGATGCGCTCCGAGTATCCTCGAGAATTCTCGTTCTACAGGCTGTTTACGAAGGAAAGGTCAATATTTTTGATGATGACGATAGCGCCGATTAAATAAAAGAAAGAGAAAAATGAGGGTCTCTACGAATGTGTTTCGCGAATCTCGACGATTTCGCGTAATTGAGAAAATCGAACGTAGGTCAACGTGTAGCCTTACTTTTCGGAGTTACGCGACGAATTTACGCATCTCGCTTTCGGTAAATCTCGCTTGTTAACCTCGACAACATACAGAAACGTTATGGCGGCGCGCTTTCACGTTGCGAGCGCACCAAGTCGACAAATTTTTTTTCCTTTCTACGATGGATTTCGTCTATTTTGACAGCGTCTGACTTCGAGAGAGAGTAAATATGGTGGAAAAATACGCTTTATGGCGTCACATTTTACTCGCCGCCATTTTGTATATGCGCAGGGCCGTCGCAAGCGGAGGTCGATTCTGTATCTCGAAAACGGATTAAAATTTTTAATCCATTCGAATGCATATTTTAAATGGAAAAACTTTTCTGGATTTAATTGGATTCGATTGAATTGAAGAACTGCATCTTCTATTCAAAATTTTGAATCAAAGAAGCACACAGAAAGGACTTTATGCAATTCCTATAAATGAATAAAGAGACATTGGGCATTGAAATGGATTTAGATTTTTAGAAATACGCATTCGTGAACATTGAAATAAATCTTTTTCAATTTATTTTAATTGATTTTATTTTAGTGAAATATGAAAATTACAAAAATGAGCGAATTTACTAAAATATTTATAATTTTATTGGTCAACGTAGTAAATTTGTTTACTGTTGTTATTTTCTTCTAAACTTTGTTTCAAGACAGAATCAATCCTCAAATATTTTATAAAGGCACTTATAAAGCGTAAAGGCATATTAACAAGGAGAGCAAATTAAATTTTAATTCTCTGCAATCTGATGATTCTTTTTATGCAGTCCATTTTTACTGTTCTAAATTTTTAAAAATGTACGAGAATTTCAGTTATTTTTCAAGATATTTTAGATAGAAGAAAAATCGAATCCCGCCCTCTTTTATTTTGGAGAAGAAGTGTGAAATTTTACTTGAACCAAAAAAGATTCAAATTGCAAGAGAAGGGTTAAAAATCAATTCCCCACTCCTAACATCAATTACGTGTGCATGCTTTTCTGTTAGATTTAATTTCTTCCGAAACATGTATATTAATTTAGAGAAACCAAAATCTAATTATAAAATCGAAATCATTGATCTGAACAGATAATTATGTATTTGTCGTATTTTTGTTATTATTATATATTTTTGTAATTATGTAATTATGTATTTATGAGATTATTATATGAGATTATTGAAATTTTTCGGTATATGTTATATACATACTTGCAAACCATTTAGGATCATCAAGAATATTAATTTTTCTAGAGCTAATTTTCTAGGAAATATGAAAAGTGAAAAATTTCTCTGTTAATATCAATGATAGAAACGTTCATTTTTTCCGTTCTAGAATAAAAATAACATGATTCAATTGCACGTTTTCTTAAGATATAAAAAAAAAACGATTCAATACTTACCATCTTATTTAAAAAATTGATAAATAAAAATTAAGAAGCGCAACAAATCTTCTTTACACAAAGGCGCCTTATGTACCAGCGGCGGCCCTGTATATACGTGATACCGTTCAAATTAGGAGTAGGATTTAGATTATAAAGTTATCGTTAAGGAGCAATTGTATGACATTGTCGTAAATCATCGCCTTTTACAGTCACCCTTTTAATAATTACGAACGTGAGCGTTGCGTGCGTTGTTGTATTTATATTATCGGTCGGAAGGAATACGATTTTGACTTGCGTGCGCACGCAATAAACAGCGCTCTTTTTAAGAGCACTTCGTTCGAGTTGAATAAATGGGAATGAAAATAGAGACCGAAAAATTGCGGAGTAAAATTAAATAAAAGTTATAATTAAAATTTCATTCGATTCCTAAAAAAAAAACTTTGATTATGTTGCAGGTGGAAATCAACGTGAACTAGCACGAGCCAAGAATTTGAAAAAAACTGTAAAGAAGGCAGCGTCGGAACAAGATAGCAATAAAGGTCTTTCCTTAGAACAACGTAAAGCACGGTACGTCTTCTGAGTATGATATATCTCTTCCTCTTTCTATTCGTGAAAATTGATAGGCTTACTTAGAAATAATAATGGGTTACAAACTGGATGTTTATTGCTAAAATTTATATTATTGTAATAAATTGATATAATTTTTATACTGGACGTATATTTCTTTTTACAGCGACGCAGAACGAATGAGAGAGAAACAACTTAAGAAACAGCAGGGTGAACCAGCAGACAAATCCAAGCAGGCAGCGAGATAATTCAACGAGAAAAGTGTATAAATTTTTATGATAAGAACGGCTATATCACGCAACCAATGGCTACGTTAAAAAGATTCACGACTGTAAGATACACATACGTCGATGATTACCGGAGACAGAAAAATGAATCACTATGTCTTTGATGTTAGAGAATTTTTCCATTGTCGGCCGTACGCAGGTATGTCAACCGTATGACATACCTCAGGACCTAGCCTCGATTATCTTGTTATTTACACGTTGCTCACGATAACAGTTATAATCAGTGTGTACAAACTTGACGTTACCTACACCTAAATTCAGTCAAAGAAAATACATGTTTGACTGGTTTCTCTAGGTATAAGGATATTAAATAATACTATATATTTGTAGTACTAATTTCCAATATGTAAAAATTCAGACTTTCACTTATTTAATATGTTATGTAATTAAATGTAAACAAGCGAACGATCATTAAACACACATGTGTTACTATCGTTCCCTCTCGCTTGTAATAAACTGTTCAAATTTTAATACTCGTATAATTTTTAAATCTTTCATCCTATCCGATATATATAGTGCGACCTGTAATGATATCGCTATATTATTATATGATAAATCAGTAGTCATTTAGTGATAGTTTAATAATTTTATATAATTAAAACTAAATTATTAAAGAGAGAGAAAATGGAATTTGTACAATCTTATTTCCCACATTTTTATTGCACTTTCCCAAAAAGAGTACATTTTTCTTAACGTACTAATTTTAATCGCGTTTTCATAATTTCGCTTTAATCACAAATATTCGTGGATATTAACATTGAGTTGAATGGTGTACAACGTGATTCGATAAATGTTATAACGGTGGAAGACCGAACCTTAATTGCTAATATAATGGAGAGAGAGGAAAAAAAGAATGTAAAAACACTATACTAAGTGACGAACGTATTGTCTAGCCTCTAAAGACCAAAACCTTCGTTAAAGTAGTAGCTGGATCTCTGTAATCTGGGAAAATGTCGAAATCCAATTCTTTTATTTTCGAGTGGTTATCGTATTTCAGATTTAATAGGCTGTACTTTTTCGCATTCTATAACACATCTATAAGCAGGAACGTTCCACTCGTTTCTTTTTTTTCTTTGTTTGCCTTCAAGTTTAGTAATATGCGAGGAAACAGCGCACTATATTGAGCATTCACTTAATTATAATAGTATACTACTAATATGAGATAGTTCATTTGAAGAATTTACATGTGATACTTTAATATTACGTTACGTGACGTTGAGAATCCATATAACGTAAAAAAATTGCCCTTCCAGATGTATTCGGCTATTGAGTAACACACGCGCGCACGCGAGTTGGTATAGATTATATATTTATATAAAATAGAGACATGTGCGATCTTTTGCCGATTTCTTTTCACTCACAATTAATTTTACAGTGTAGTTAATTTGTATTTCCAGTTTTGTTTTCATTAATGACTTAATTTAAGGTAATAAGAAGCTGTTCTTTCTTGTAAGTAAAAATTGATATTAAAATATATATATGGTTCTGTGTATTAATTTATCTCTGTTAATCTTTCACAATTGAGTTAAAAAAATGCTTGATGCTTTTATTAAGAAATTTAATTATCTTTGATATAAAATTTAATTAACGTATTAAACTCGTTACTATTTAAATTGAGTTTCGACTCTGAACCTTATAATAGTGTCTCAAGTTCCATAATATCTTAATAATAATACAATTATCTAAATGGGCGGCAAAATGTTGCTTCTATTTCTCCATCTTTCCGTTAAATGGTCAATGTCTTTACAAAATTCTCCGTATACACATGCAATTTTTATAGTAATATAATATTACAGTAAATATTATCTTATATATCTATTTTCGATGATGCAATTTTCTTCTTGCATGAACAAATGTAATCGATAATGTGATAATTTTGGAACAATAATTTCGAAAATTTTGAAGGAAAATTACATTTAAAATTGCAACATTATGGAAAAAATATCGATTGAGCTTATTTAGTTAATGTGTATGTATGTGTGTATTGCGACTTATCATTACAACACTATATTTGTAACAATAGCACCATATTTGTATTGTTCATAGGTAAATTAGATTTTAGAAGTTAATTCATGCATAAATAGCATGTTATTTATCTATTATGTTTGGAAAAAAATTATATCACATTGATTCTCTTATGTTAAAATATTAAAAATTGCAAGTAAGAACCTATTTTAAATAAAGTTGATAGTCTAATCACAATGTCCATAGCATCTCTTTACCGCGCATTATATAATTAATTATCTAATTAAATAATAGGAAACGTTTTGTACTTTAAAATTATTTTCTGTTTAATACATAATAACAAAGATTCAAATCTCATTAATTTCTTAATTATATATATGGAGATCTCGAAAATCTATTAAAATTTGTATAAGTCACATAATTTAGAACAAAACTGAAAAAATTGAAAGAATTGAATATTAAACAGATATTTTTCTAACAGTTTGTACACATAATAAGTTTCAGCAAATAAAAATGCATTTAAGCCAGAGATTTTTTCCCTCGAAAATATAATTAAGTATAGTGCCTTTAAACATTTTTAAAAAGTGTGTGTGAGTATATATATATGTATGAAGTCTTCCGCGAGAACATTTTTATATAACGCAAAGTACATCTCAAGCGCATTTTGTGCTATTTACTAATTCCAAATGTACATTTTGCAGCAAGCAAACTAGATCGAATTGTTTATCGAAACGAATGAGTAATTACATCATAATATTTGGGAAAGTTTTACCGCGTAAATTTAACAAAATCGCTTACATATCTAATTCCAATAATTCTATATCTATAAACAATATATTGTACGCTAATACCTAAACGTGGTGAGAATACGAAACTGGGACATATATTTCTTTCACTTTCCATTTATACATGGAATGTATGCATATCTATTGTGACGAATCGAGTGAACCTTAATTCGTTTTGCAAGTTTTTTTTTTTAAGACAATGTTCTTTAAAAGTCTAATAAAAGGATCCTATTCTCTTCCGCGTAATACTTATGCGAATACCTCCCTGCAATTTTTTAAATATTTTTAATGAAAGAAAATAAATATTGTGCAAACAAGATAACAATTTTATTTTCGGACAATGTAATTGACTTATTTATAGATCCTATGTTGGATTGTTATTTGGACGGCGGGAAAACAAAGAGAGATAAATAATTGATCTATCCCTCACGTTCGCGATTGGCTGTTTTGGATTTAATTTTTTGTGATTCCTCGTAAAATACGGACGAAGCATAAAGATAAAAATAAGCAAAAGAAGGAAAACAGATTCTTCGACAAAATTAAGTTACTTGTCTTTACTACAGATCGCTTCCTCGAAGGACGATGAAAAAAAAAGATACAATCTGCATTATGCAGTGTTGGAGATATCGAGTCTTTCGAGGAAATGATTGGTCCGAGGGGACTGGAAAACGAAGAGATTTCGGGAGCTCGCATAGAGTTTGCAGACTTCATCTCATATCTAAAGATTCCTAAAGATTCAGAGAACATATCGTGCAAGTCTGGGCAACGCAATGCGAGTGCAGATGTGACGATTGCGATGGATGCAATGGCGGGGGCGGCGGAGGTGGCGGCGGAGGTGGCGGGGGTGGCGGAGGTGGTGGCATGTAAAGCCACCCCGTGCTCGTTGGCCAAACCGCGGACGATGCTGAGGACGTCGGAAGCAGTGAATTGGTACCGCCTCCAGCATTGACGTGTGACGTCGGTCCACTCTCTACTCACATCACCTAAGAAGAAATCGATGAAAAACATAATTCATTGATACATTTTCATCGTTCCATTGGTTGTAAGATTTAACAGCATTCGATTATTCTATAGACTCTTCAGTTTTCAACAGTTTTAACTTCTGGACGTATTTAAAAGCTGTAGCTTTTCATTTCAATATAGAGTGCGGACCTGTATGTATGCAAACATGAGGAAAATTATAATTTGCAAAGATTTTTATCATAGTAATGAATAAATATTGTAACATTTGCAACTCGCTATTTCTATCTTATGCAGAATATATAGTGTTACGTCATCATCATATAAAACCTTTCACAAGAAACCTGAAATGACATAAATTTTAAAGTTACAAAATTATACATTATAAAACATTTAATGTTTAATTGATATATAACAATAACAGTGATGTAACAACGTATTTTGATAGCTACTTTAATAATAAATAATTTCATAGAAAAAAACATATTTTGCTCATTCTGTACAAGGTTTTTAGTATTTATCTTGCCAATTGAAATTATAATTGTAAAAAGCTAGAGAAATATTTAGTTTGCAAATAGCAGTCCATTGGAATAAAGTGCAAAAAACAATTAGCCTGATTGTCAATTATTCTCTATCCGCAGCTACTTCGTATAGCCTATATGTAATGAGTAGTTTCACGAATGATGGTAATTACGAATAACAGTAAGATTTCAGATAAGAATATGACGACTTGAGTATGCTTTTGTCACGCAATTAATTATGCGCGCGTGATACGATCGTTCTGATAAATTAAATTATTATATAAATGCAAGAATGTTATAAAACGTCAAACTATCAAGATGTAAGATCATACGACTTTCGCACGTTTGATATCTTCGCGAAAATTGAGATTCAATCGCGATATTGGTATCGATAATTATTCAAATTTTCGTTCTGTATGTATACAAATATAGACTTATTGATTTATAAACTTGATTACCACGATGATATTACGATGACACATCTATAATATTTGATCACCGTTAACTCTGCGCCGATTTCGGCAGACACAATTTCGCGTTTAGAATAGAATTATACGTACCTGTAATATCTGGCTTGCCTCAAAGGCCGTTCCTGGCAATAGTACAACCGGACTACTGACATGTCCGCTCTCGACGCATATCATGTTAGGAAATTCATCGTCGCCGAAGTCCGGGATATCACGCGCCTTTTCTTGCCAAGGATTCCAAACGACCGTGTCGGGAAAGTTGTACTTTTGCACGCGCATTTTCCTACCGGAAACGACATTCGTGATGATATGCTCCGGCTGCGTATTCTGATAGATTCGGTCGGTCCATTCGCACACCGTGACGACGTCGCGGCCTTCTTGGTAAATTTGGTTGTCCCTAGTCTGTGCGCGTGAATGAAATACAACTTGTGAGACAGGCAGACAGGATTGCGTGCGGCCGCGATATGTAATCGCTTCGATCGTGCTCCGGACTTAACGGGGCATTGTGCAGCCGATTCTTTAATGACTAGTCTTTATATGTGTAATAACAGATCTTTTTGCGCAAGTTTTAAAATCGACTTTCCACTGGTAACGTTGAGTCATTAATAACCAGCTAGTTAAGATTAATTGAAAATAAACGATTCTTTTCCGTGAGTCTTAAGAGTGAGTCTTACAGTAAAATTTCTAACGAAATCTTCCGATCAATTTATATTTTAATTAACGAATTATATACCATATAACTTAACAGAAGAGGCTTACGTTACCTTGTCGAGGAACGTGCATCCGTGCAGTCCCGTAATTTGGCATCTCCTGACATCGGGTACCTTGAAATAAGTATGTAGGAGCAGATTAAAGGAGAAAGGATCTTCTCTGCTCGGATTATATACGCCAATATTAAAATGCAGCTCCTTCTCGCGCAATATTAGCCTGTATGTTAGCCTGAATTGTGAATTCCACAGCGATCGCGTGAATTCATTGTCCATTATCGAGAATATCGCCTCGATGTCCCCGCTGGGCAATCGTTCTGGTGTCTTTTCCACGTTCCAACGAATGATCCTGGCGAAGCCGTGGGGTGGTCCGTACGTCCATGTTCCAAATTGTGCTGCGAAGATAACGTGCATCGTATCGGATTAACCCCTTCATTGTGTATGAAATATATACGTGCACACAAAAAAGACGTGTCACCAGTGTGTAATGTATAAAGGATAAGTTCGAAAAATTCTCGACCTGACATAGAAAATGACGCCATAAATATTAAACTGTTAAAATTTTAGATGAGTTTCTTTTACAGGTCAAATTCAAAATTTCAAACAGATGCGTTCATTAATTTCTTTGTTTCGGTCGTGTAAAGCAACTTCTGGTTTCATCATGGCAATGCAACCGCTCACATTTCTTCAATTGCAGTCGCAAAATTCCATAAATTGGTCCCGCAAGTACCGTATTTCATCAGGTTTCACGTGTTCTGCTTTACATGAGCGAAATAATGAAACTAATGAATGCATCTGTCTGAAATTTAGCCCTGTGAAGAATCAAACTTGTCTAAAATTTTAACCATTTTATATTTGGCGTTATTTCTATCAGGCCGAGAACTTTTCGAATTATCCTCGTATGCACATCCAAAAAAACCCACTTACCCTCTTGCGATTTGTCTGAATCTTGATTTCCTATGGTTTCTGAAGTCGCTGAATCCGAATATAATATCAGAATTTCAAAATTCAAAATGGCGGATCCAATATAACGGATAAAAATTTGAAAAGTAAATGAATTGTTATAAAAATGAGTACTTCAAAGTTACTTGTACTTACTTGTTGAAATCGCTAAATCAAAATACCAGAATTTTGTTTCACTTAACCCTTTCACTGTATAGTATACGTGCACAAAAAACACGTGTCACCAATGTGTAATATACCATATATATGCATCTTTAAAAAACCGACTTATCCCTTTGCGATTTTTCTGAATCGTAGTTTTTCTATGATTTTCGCTAAATCCGAATATACATCAGAATATATATCAAAATTTAAAATGGCGTATCCAATATGACAATCCAATATAACAAATTTAGAAAAATAATTAAATTTTTATAAAAATGATTATGCTAAAGTTTTCGAGGTCGCTGAATCCAAATATGACACCTAAATTTGTAAATTCAAGATGGTTCCAGTATAGTGGATCAGAATTTGAAAAATAAATGAATTGTTATAAAAGTGAGTACTACACACAAAATTAAAGTTGCAAAATATTAGAATTTTTATTTTTCTAAATGACAGATCAAACTTTGCTATACTTAAAAATAATAATTCATAAAAAATATATTAATTATATTAATAGAATAATTGTTTATAAATCCTGCTTTCCGCGCGCTAAATCTAAAATCATGAAAAAAAGAAATGAGATCATAGCGAGTTTTAACTTATGTTCTTATTTTTTATTAAATTTAAAAAAAAAATTTTTCTTTAATTAAAAAAAATTGTTTTATTAATTTTGATGCGTTTTTTGAATTTTGAAATTTTGATATTATATTTGAACTCAGTAACTTAAAAAAACTTTAATACTGAAATTGTAGATACGGAAATCTACTCTAAGAAACTTTTTTTTTACATACTGATAGCACAGAAATCTTATTTTCGCTACACTACGAAATAGGAATGTAAATATATCGCTGTTTTTATATGTTTTTTAAATTAGACTTTCAGTCAAATTTTCATGGTATTCTAGTTAGCTCTTTTTATCAGCAGTTCAAATTCGCGTATAAGATTGTCTTCGCTCTTTAAACTTTGGTCAAATTATTTTCTTTTCTTTCGTATACAGTCGTAAACATGATGTATCGCTTCATCTATTATACTTACGAAAGACGAACGGTATGCCGCCCCTAATCGCTTTCTTTCCGTCGAACACAGCTTGCTTACTGAAACACAAAGATCCAACCGTTGGAGAATGAAAAAAAAATTGACAATCGCATATTAGAAAGAATTTTCGTTTATAAGTTTTATTTAGATATTTTGATTGTAATTCACTGTGTGTTGCACGTGTTACGTTTCCTATTTATTTCCCATTATTTAACAGGACAAATATCCTATGAAAAATCGAAGAAAATATATTATTTAAAAACGATGCGAGAATTTATTTGTTCGCGCGTTTTGTTTTTACGCCCATGCGAAAAGCGCAGGTATTATTATTATTCTCTCTGTAACAAAAAAAAAAACAAAGAATCTTCGATTTGTCGATAACATTGAAAAATATGCGGACGAATATCTCTTCCTTCTGTTATTCGCAGCTATTGCATTGTTATTGTAAATTGCGCACGTATCAGATGTCAGATTAATGAAACTGTCTATAGATATGCATAGTGAGTGATGCATAGGTGTAAATATTTGTTGAACAAATTGACGATTTGTATTGACAATGAGAAACAGCAAAAACTCTAACAAGAAAGCGTCTAATAAAAAAAAAGTCTATTTAATACAACTTTTATTGAATTTTCAAATTATTAAAATTTCAGAGATATATTAAAAATGGAAAATAGAAACGATCGAAGAATACTTCGAATAAATAATTCACTTTCGTTCCTCTTTTTGAGTTTTTTACATTCTTGCAGGCGCGGTTTAGACTCTCGTACGAGAGTTCCATCGGAGCTCCTCGTTTAACTAATTTACGAGGACCGTGCAGAATTTTACGATCGCGTATTCTGCTGAGGATAGAGACGAGTTGCGTATAAATTGATGTATAAATAATACTGCGAGGGTGGTTCATAAAATTTGACGACAAACAGGTCAATATTGGTTTCGCGATTAATCTTGTAGTGTGATTGCTACATTGCGTCTTGCAAAACTATGAAGATCAACAAAATAGCGTTATTAATATAATATAATATTAATATAATACTGTTGCCTCGTTGATTTAGAGATGTATCGATGCTAAAAAATGCAGGGCTATGTTTTTATCATTCTTGCAACCTGAAAGTCTTGGAAAACGAGACAATATAATCAGATCGATAAGCAATGCTTGGTATATATATATATATATATATATATATATATATGTCTCACAGAAATATTTCTACAGAGAAAACAGTTTTACAACTAGCTGCATAATTGCCAGAGTTAAAGTATAATAAAAAAGAAGTTGAAAAGGTCAATAAAGAGTATAGTTACTGTATCCGTAAAAAGAAAAAAAAAAGAAGAAAGATCTTTTATTCTTAGCCGTTTTGTTCCATCAATTTTTTCTAAGGACACATATGAATACAACAATTGCGATATCTCATTGTATAACGTATAACACAGCTAAATACTTTGTAGACTTAACGAGAAAGAATCCCTGAGAATTCGTTTCACCATATATGAGGTTGGTTGGAACAGCTATAGAGAATAGAAAAAAATCTCACTTATAGTATATATA
>NW_017259535.1:334570-341407 GCF_001594045.1 Atta colombica | reverse complement strand
ATATATATATATATAAAACAGACAATTAGATTTTTTTTGCACAGATTTCCTAATTATCCCAACAGTCAATTTCGTAACAATACAATATTTATTCTCAATATTCTAACAATTTAAAAATATTTAGACATAAAATCCGTTGAAATAGACTATTTGATTATTCGAAATATTTGAATTTTATATAAAAAAAATAAGTTTATATAAATTTGTAAATTTTTTCTCAGAATGTGCGGCCGAAATATTTGTACGATTTGTCGAGATCATTTCGAACAAGTTAGAAAACTCGTTGATCTCTTTCGTTAGCGAACTAGAACGCTCTCGAAGCGGTTGATATCCCCGATGATGCGAAAGAAGAGAGATGGAGATGTCGTGTTGTGTGAACACCATGAAGAGAGAAAAGGAAAGAGACGGAGAACTATAAAGCTGGAGGGCGGATGCAGGATGACCATTAGTCAAGCCTGTCAAGGGCCGCAGAGATGTTCCTAAGAAGGAGCTTGAGGATACACTCGGGATCCAAGTCTCCTCTGCAAGGAGGATTCGCGAAATCGAAACGTATCGATAATACTTGGATCATGTTTCTTAAGCTGTACTTGATTTTCAATTTGATCGATAAAAATGTTTGTCCAATTGTTTGAGGAATTTCAAAATGGGCAAATATAATTAAAAGCAGATACAAAAATTCCTATATATATATATATATATGCAAAATATATATATATAAAAGTATATATATATGCAAAAAGTTCCAATATATGCTGAATTACCATCTGACTGGTGATAGCTGATCAAGACTATTAGAGGCCATCAAGTGAAAATTGAATGAATTCCGTTTGTGCGAATCAGAAACGATACCGATTGTTCCACGTTAATATTGCCTTTCGCGTACCGGTCAATCCTGACAGCCAATGATGAAGTTAATGACGAAATCTCGATTCCAGAACCATGCGCTTTCATCACCGAGCGAATGCCGCTATTCGTATTCTCTCGCAGCAATACGATGTAATCCATTTTCCTGGATGCGTAAACCGCGAAGAAGGAGGAGAAGGTAATCCCATCCGTTTGCACGATCCCGAGGCGAACGGAACATGGGAAGAGAGATGGAGAGCCGGACAGATAGATGGATCGCGACAACCCGAATGTCACAGCGAAAAGAGAAAGACACAGAGAAGGCGAGAGAGCGATAAAGAGCGAGAGAGAGAGAGAGAGAGAGAGAGAGAGAGAACTTATGCCCGAGAGAGAACGAAGAGAGTAGAAGGGAGGCAAGAGAGTAGAAGGGAGGATGAATGCAAGAGTGGGAGAGCCAAGGGGTGAGAGGAAGAGGAGCGAGAGGGTAGAACGATGTACCACCACGAAGTACGACGACGCGGCGGTAGGAACGCGGCTGACGCCGAGCAAAAACGATCGGCGCTGTCTGCCATGCTTTTTGCGGGCATCACAGTTTCCAACCTCTCTCTCTCCTCCTGGTCGTTTCTAGCTGCTGCTATCTCCCGTTGCCGCTTGCTACGCCCGGCACCCAATTCTCGACGCGGTTACGCCCGGCATTCGCGGGATATCGTCGTGCAACGCGAGTATACAGGGTGCTCGGTAATTGGCGGTACGCGATGGGCACATGGTAAGTTGATTTATGGAAATAACTTTTTCTCTAATGAAAGAGAAAGAGGCGAAGAATGGGAGAGACCGGTTACAATCCCTATGCTTCAACTCTGTAATCACTCTGTAATCAGAGATTGAATTAAGCCAGATGTAATCTTGATGACGCCGATTTAATCGACGCTGGTGACACTGAGAGAATGATAGGTATCCTTTATAGCGCGTCTCCATTTTGATGATTTCAGACAATGGTCCAATGAATACAACGATCGTTTTCGCAACAGTACAGCGGATGCTCGCATCTCTTACACCTAGATTTACCTACAAAGTCGTGATATATATATATATTTCTACGGTTTCTTCATTTCTGATGAGGCAAGAGGACATAAGTTATAGCGAATTAACTCTCACGGCACGTACGTTATGCGCGCTTTTTACAAGCGCAACAATTTTCAATCGACTTCTTTTTGTCGACTGCAGCCACACGAAATTACGTTGGTCTCTCGACGTCGAGAGTCGAGATATCCCGAATCCCAATGGATCTTTCCGCATTATTATCTCGCGTGCTCATTATCTCTGACCATAAGGAGAGTGCGACGACGATTCCAGCATTTCTCGCGCTACACGGTGAATGGCTCGAGAGAGTTCGCGGCATAGAAGGAATATTAATGAGCGGGCAAGTGAAAAATTATCCTTCGGCTTTAATGAGTCGTTAGCAAGTCAGAGATGCTAAACAGCTAGCGAATCATCGATACGCGCTGAAACAGAATAAAAAAAAAAGAGGAAAAAAAAAGAAAGAAAGAAACCGAAGGTAGACCGATGAAAAATTCCCCCGTGGTTTTGATGAATGTCCCGTAGTGGAACTCTCAAGAAACCAGAAATATTACGTACGTGGAGAATATGAGCACAATCTATTCTCCGTCAGATTTTGTTATAACGAGCATTTTGATTTACATCGACCTGTCATTCCGATCGGATACGTTTACGCGATTGCACTACGATATTTAATTTCGTGCTACAAATAACGGATATTATCTCAGACAACACATGCAATAAAGTTATAATGAAAACAAGATTTAATACTGGTATGACTGCCGAAAAAACCAACAATATATTTATTGTAAACATCAGTAAATATCTTCTCGCCGGTATCGTTAATTATTTCGTAAAAATTGCATCTGCATTTTATTCGCATTTTATTCGATAGTTAGATCAATCGCGGTTTTTCCTCGTGTAAAACAGGCGAAAATACATTCGCACTCGCGAAAACTAATTATCGGTACGACAGAGCGATATATAGAGCGTCATGAATCGACAGGATTATAAATAAGGTGTGACTGCGCGCTTTTGCAGCCGAAGACAATTACACGACGGTGTGACGCGACGCAACGCGACGTAGCGCTTCTTGCGATGAAGTTGCTGTATCTCTCTTTCTCTCTTATAGAGCTGGAACGAATTCGTCGGAATTATATGGACTCGCGACCTCCTCGTTGCATGGTATCTGGTATCTACAATATTGTGCAACCGCGTGACCAATAGTCTTAATAAAATTACTCATAATCGCACACATAGACGAGACGCATTGTTAAATTTATATCATATTGTACCCAATTTGAGTTATTTTTAATCATTTTTATAGATCGCCCCTGCTATTCAATATTAATTTAACAAAACAATAGGATTAAACAATTAATTCCAGGAAATGTATTAAATTTGACTCAAATTTAGTTCATTATTTACTAATGTCTATTTCTACCAATGTAGAAACCAATGTACTAAACCTATCAATGTATTAAACCAAGATTAACTTTAATCCTTTTAAGATTTACTTTTTATCCTTTTCTGGTTCTCGGAATTAAAAAAAAATAAAAAGTAAGTTAAAGGTAATTTGGATTGATAAAAACGGGCCATTAGTCACACATTAATATCGACGTTGTCATGGATTGATTTACATTTTGATATATATGGAAGTTAGTAAAACTAACAAAATGTTTTTTTCAATTTATTTCAATTAGGTTATTATTGCTTCCTTGATATCTAACAGTGTGGCATTTTTATAAAAAAAAAAAATAAATAAATAAATAAATAAAATAAAATAAAACAGATGTAAAGTTTTTTATTGCTCTTCGTGCAATTTGACAATTTTACGTGGAATGACATGTACGCGAAACATGTAAATTTGATTTAATCTCAAATATCATAATTATTAATGTGACTTTTATGTTGGCATAGTCGAAGAGTGAAGATGGACTTCCTTAAATTATCAAGTGTCAATTAACTTTTCTGAGACATCCGGTTTCTTCCGAATATAACATAGAATTTCAAAATTAGCTAACTAATTCCGAATTAATATTATACCAGCGTTAACAGTTGAAAGTTCTTTGAAGAGTTTTGCGGGCGCTTGTGGCACTTCACCTCGTGAGTAACTCGACGCCCTCGAGAGAGAATCCCTCCCAGTCTTATAGTCGCAAAGATACGGCAAAATGTGAGAAGCGGATGCCACGCATTATAAGTGCATTAAGTGTTGGAGAAGCAGCTACTCAGCCATCTGCTACGGTTGCGATTTACGATCGGTCAGTGAAATTCTGACGAGAATTCGTCTCAGGGCCGCGGCCAAGAATTATTGTGAAAAAGTGGGCCTCTTTCGATGGTCAATACAAACATAATTTCGGGGCCCCCACCGGGATAATTCCGATCATACTGTTGTATTGCACGATGCATGAAAAACACAGTGGGGCGAATTACAGTTGAAGAATTTGTACTTAAATTTAACACATTTCACATATCTCAAATCGTCCACTCAAATTTTTGTTAATTTAACACAAGATAATATGTTAGAAAATAACATTATGTAAATATTATATAAAAAATTAATGCAAAAAAATACTGATATAATTTATCAACAAACTATGAAAGCATACTTTTTCAAAATTAATGAATTTTATGATAAATTCATGCCATTTTATTCATTCATCTTAAAATTTACGTTTTAAAACATTATTTTTATATTATTTGTTCACTTATACATATATATTGTATTATTTCGACACTATAAAATGTTGAACATCAATTTAAAAATTTAAATAACATAATTATATTATGTTTAATTAATATTCGAACATGTTAAAAATTTAACACAAAATTTTTTGGATTTGAGTATCTATGGAAATCGTTTCTAGCATAAATATAAAATGTTTTTACTGTGCACGCATTATTTCAAGTCGTTTCATTACGGGGGTAAGATTGACAATGAATATTGACTTATGTAAAAAAAGGTAAGTTCAGTTAAATGTTCACGAAAATTAAAAATTCAAAATGATTTAAAAATCCAGAAACGAAAATTTATCGATATTATTCGGAATTACGCTTTTTGTGTAAACTGAATATTTTATTTTAACTTTCTAATGACTCGTTCCATTGAAGTTCCGCTTTCTTTCAAAAAGAAGAAGTCAGGATTATGATCAGTTTTAAGAAGTCTCGAGTTTCAGTGATAATAAATATTTACAATCAATAGAAAAATCGTTTGTCCAAACCACTCATTATTTGAGAATCGATCATATAATTTAGTTTTCAAATACTTTGAACGATAGAAACGTTTAGATATTACACTTCAAAGCGTAAATAAAATCGCATAACTGCAAGATCGAAACGTCGAATGTTGATAAAAATGAAAGTGATCAAGCCCGAGTCCATTTGAGAATGTCTCGGCTGTTTCTACGAATGTACACTGAAAAAATGATGTTATATCAATAATATTATTTCAATAAAATAATCTTGCTGATTCAATGACGTATTTTTTTCATTAACGGTATTATTGTGACAATAACATCAACAAAATTATTTTCAATTAAAATAATGCTGTTGATATAACATCATTTTTTAAGTGTAATAACGAACATATTTTTGATACAAGTCTACGAGCTTAAATGAAGAAGAAAAAAGGAGAAGCCAAAAGAGAGCGTAATTTCAACATATATCTTCTCGTTATCTAGAACATTCATGATATTCCGGAGTTCCGACATCATAGTTTCACGATGATAATTATCAATGATGCACAGAACTTGAAACTGCGTTCTTTCATAACGCAAAGAGAGAGAGAGGGAGAAATCGGAGAAGGAATCTGCTTTTCGAAGCAAGTAGATGAAAATGAAGCCACGACCCGCCGTAAATAAACCCGAGCCGCATCCGTTTTTCTCGACAGAGAATATATTACGTCTTCTCGTTCTCCATATCAGAGACGCCGATATCTCGATTTTTCTTTATCTTTCAAATTACGTCGCCTCCCTGCGGATATAATCCGGAAATTAATCTCGCACGTTTTCGTCACCCCCTCACGGAGGTAAGTATACTCGTGGGGGGTATTTATCCATGCGCCGAACTCAAGTGAGGACACCCAGTATGTGTCGAAGTTATCCGCTTCGAGCTCCGCCGAAGTCAGTGGTTTTTGCGTTTTCCCCGGATCTCGGCAGCAGCAGCAGCAGCAGCAGCAGCAGCAGCAGCAGCAGCAGCAGCAGCAGCAGCAGCAGCAGCAGCAGCAGCAGTAGCAGCAGCAGCAGCAGCAGCAGCAGCAGCAGCAGCAGGGCGAGGCTCCGTAGAGTTCAGGGACTCCTCTCTACCCGCATCCAACCCCCGCGTCGCGTCGCACTGTACCCGTCTACCACCACCGTGAAACTTTGTTTAACTAAGGTCGGCAAGAAGCAAACCTATTTATACTAGGTCGGACGCGTTCGCGGTGCATGGGTGTTGCTGCTCTTGTCGGGGCGAAGTTGCTTCTAGCCGGAACGGTCATGGGAACCTAATGGACGCTGATAAACGAGGAAATATGCCCGGCAAAAAGGCCGTCGCGTAATTTTCTGTCGTATCGTGCGCACGTTAAATCACCAACCGACTCGCTGCGAGACGATCTAAACGATTCGGAAGCCTAAATCAGACGAAACAAATTCGCCTTCCCGATTGCCTCGACTAGCTTTTCCGAGAGCTTCATTACTCAACGCGAGCCTTTTAATCCTTTGATGCACGATCCTACCACGAACGCATCATTAAACACGCTCCTGGATATTGCTTGTTATTAATAGAAGTAAAGTATTTGCCTTTCTTGATACTAATTTTCATTCTTTTGAATCAAAAATACTAAACTACGAGGAATAAAAATGGAAATAAAATTCGTATAAACATTGAACTGCCATTCTAATATCTCTCGGTGTCGTAATCGTAAATTCGAGGTAATTATGTCAATGGATACTTCAGCTG
>NW_017259535.1:330870-334470 GCF_001594045.1 Atta colombica | reverse complement strand
TATAAACATCCGCCGGATGTCTAAATGTTTCATTCTCAATATATGTAACAGTATAGTAATTAAATCTATATAATCAATTAAAATCAAATCTGGATTATGACTAACTCATGTTTGATTTATTGGCGGATCCATGAGGAGAAAGCCATGGCTCCCCCTCTCTCTAACAGTTTTCTTTTAAAAAAAAAATTTATAGCAAAATGTTATACACATTTACAATATTTTTTAATTTTATAAACTCCTAGATATAAAAAAAATATGTAGATTCTATTATTCTGTTGTACTAATATAATTTTAAATTAAATATTTTATGAATTATACATTTAAATAACACTTTTTCAATGTAATAATTTAATATACTATCTTTTCATATGTGGCTTTAAAGAAAGAATTTCGTTTGCAGCACATCATAATGGTCCTCTCTTGACAAATTTCTGGATCTGCCATCATCGATTTGTTTCATGACATTCGAATAGATTCTAAGTCTGAGTTTCATGAAACAAGATGTATAATGAAGATCAGAGGGATGAAGAAAAAGATAATTTCTTAACATATTGAAACATAATGTTATTTTTGATTCATGTGACGCGTTGGTCGTGTGATGTTATCCAAATTTAAGCACGAATTATTATCGCGTTTATTGCTGAGCCGCGATAACAAGTTGATTTGGCGGTTCCTTACGAACATCACGCCGGTGCATAAATGAACGAGTGGGCTGTGGTTGAGCGAATTCTTCGGTGGTGATGCCGTCACAGCCGCTGCAGACGGGATTTTAAATCTCATCACACGATCACCGACCGGACATTTGAGTTTCGCTCAATGACTGTAAATTGGGCGGCTTTTACATAAAGGAAACTGAACGACATTTCGATCTTTCAAAATAATTGTTTCGACAGTGATAATAGGGAACTGTCGCTAATTCTGAAGAATTTCAGATTACAAATAATAAGAAACAAATAGTAAGAAACATATAACGCGATTTATGCTGATAAAAAATCAAATCCTTACGAATTGTTATAGCTAATTTTTTATTTTATAAATTTTATGGAAATAAAAGCTCAGATTCGACGTCCTACATTTATTCGATGATAAACACGGGACATGGATATAAATTTTGCAATTCTCCTCGCAAGCGGTAAATGTAACGTCAAATGAATTCCACGTCCGCGAGGAAGATTTGAGCATAGTACTTCACTTCACGTCTAGCAAAACACGCAATTATTTTACGGCTTAAGCCGCGCGTTCCGCCTTGAGCGAGTTCTTGCTCGTGTTTCCTCGCGCGCAGCTTTTTCGCCGTCGAGTTCGCTGGTTTGTGCGCGCTCCGGTTCCGTTCGCATTCGCTCGGGATAACTTGCAATTAACATAAAAAGCCTCGCTCTTTTCGCATTAGGCGCAACTGTGTCATTCGCGGCGGTCCGTTAAAAAGATCGACGCACAGCGTGGCCGTTCGCTCGCGCGCGAAAGAGGAAAAAGGTTTTCCGCCAACTTGCTTGAGACACGAGTGATGAAGATCTTGCGAATCGAAGACCTTGAATCGCTATTCACTATTCATTATTCAGATATGTAGAAGTTTCAATTTTATAACGCAATTTCCTGCACTTACCACTATTACACTCGCGCAATTACGTTGCAGTAAATCTGATCTAGATTCATAATTTATGGCGCTGATTAACTAAATATAATAACAACATACACGACATGATTAATGCAGCAGGTATAGGCAAGAAGGTTTTTAGCTTTTTCAAAGTATGGAATTGTGAATGAAAAATGTCTTATACTTCGTATTTATATATGATATTAGATGACTCGATTTACTATTCGATCGCGTGATACTACATAACAAACGAAAGATTAATCAACGATTTATAAAGATCTTTTCAATAAAAAGTCCTGAAAGGAAATTGCGATGTCAAGAATTCATGTCACGTAAAGTTTGTAGGAATTAGAAATAAGAGAAAATAAACGCGCAAGCAAGTAATACAATATAAAATGCAGTAAAATATAAAAATTATGAAATCGGCTATTTAGGATACCTATCGAATACCTATCAAAGACAGAATAAAATAAATGCCTCGTATTGACCATCCATTTGTAGAGTTAAGGATACTATTGGAACGAATAATTCGCAAAGCTGAGTCTACAAATTCGAGGTTAACTGTAGAAGAAAGATCTTATTTATAGAGTAAGGCACTACTCATGCTGCATACGAAGCAACAATTGAAAAGAAAAGGTCGAGGTAGATCTTTCACTCGCTTTCGTATGTTTGTCGAGGGGATGAACTCGATATCGAAGCGGAGCGATTTGTATTCGGATTACTTTCGCGAAGGGAGTCCCCTTATGTCCCTCGTAAGATCAAGTTCTCTTAAGATGTATTCTACGATCGAATCTTTACGCTTATAATGGCGAATTGAAGACGATCGATTAAAGATAAAAAAAATATGCGATGACAAAATTTCATTAATAGAGTTATCACAAATTCCTCATTTTAAAATAACTTTTCCCTGATTTCCAGACCAAATTTAATGATTTTCTATAATTTTCATAAATAATTTATTTATTCATTTATATAATTATATCACATAAAATAAACAATAAAATAATTAATATTGCTATTAATGTTGCTGACACTATTTGGATTTTAATTGTTAAGTTAATATTTCAAAATTGCGTTGGTTTAATGTACGTATATTAAACTTTTTTTAAATCAAAAATTTTAATTTTTTAGAAAAATTGCAAAATTCCTTGATTTTTCTCTGATTTCCCTGATCGTTTTCAATTTTTCTAAGAATCCTCTACTTTCTCTAATTTCCAGTTTTATGACAATCTTGATTGTCATTGAAACTGCTCCTTTTTTCGCCTCGAAACCCTTTCATCGGAGATACTCAACAGCGACAGCTTCTTACTTTTTTCCAAGTTTTCAACATCTCTCGTCGCATTTCGAGGGCGAAATTTCAACGAGATTCTGCGGCGTGAGGAACGAAAAACAGTGGACGCGTTTGCTCGCTTGAACTTCTTTCCACCCGGTATAAAGGCAGCGATGGGTTATAGGCTGGGCCGTAGACTAATGATCCCGCTGGCTGCGGTTTTTGCCGGCATTCTACAGCATTCCCATTCAACTGGATTCCGCTTCGGAGCCACCGTGCGCATTATTTCCCGCGGCGCGTTGCTCGCGGGTGCAAGATCGGGTGCAGTGTCGTTCTCGGCCGTTGCATCGGCCGCGCCGCTTCTTAATTTGTGCGAATTCACGGAGACGAATGATGCGCTTCACTCTTCCAATTTCGCATTGAACGACACTGAATTTCGAATTCTCAATTTTTTATATAAAATGCGCATATTTTATCGCAACCGCACTGAGAGAAAGGATTTTGTTAATTTAGCAAGCCATCAATACCTTTAACCGGTGATCGGTAAATAAAATAAATGATAAAATTTTGTTGTGTTTGCTGCTAGTCTGCTATACCAACCAATTAACAGAAGCAAACTATATAGAATCTAATCTATCTTTTGGATAGAGTTTAGGCTCGTTTACATAAAATTCATGATGATCGTGGAGTCTTAAGTCGTAGGAAACCGATCAAGTACAAATGTAGGAAGAATACTTAA
>NW_017259535.1:315517-330770 GCF_001594045.1 Atta colombica | reverse complement strand
ATATATATATGAGCCTCTTATTTGCTAGCGATACTATTGACGAATTAATTTGCAATCGTAACAGCTTATATAGAAAAACTACATAGAAGGAAGAGTTTTACTACAGTATCTAAAAATTTAGCTAGATATAGATCTAAAAATTATTTCGTTAATCGAGATTCGCCATCAAGATAATTACATAGAACTTTTAAACTTGTTAGAATATTTAAACTTTTTGCAATATTGCTCATCACATTTGACGAGTTGACATTTCTAATTGTAACGTAATTAAAAAAAAAAGAGAATAATGTGATATCTACATAATTATTTTGATGAACAGAATTATTTTCAGATCTACATCTAGCGAAATTTTTACATAAATATTTCAGCAAAAAACTGTGCAATCTTGAATTAATTTTTAAAAGATTAATTTAAAATTTTTGATTCGAAATAATATGACGCTTCTACAAAAGATAATTTCTCAGATGATGAGAATTTTCTAATTATCAGCGTTCGCAAAAATTATCTACCGCTTATCAACGTCATGTCTCAACCTGTTCACATAATAAACCATTAATCTCTCTCTACGTCAAAGTTCTCTGGAGATAGCAACTATCAGTGCCTAATCAATTTTTATCCGACAAGCAATGTCGCTTTTGCGAGATCGTTTTTATAGACCGGAAATGCATTCTCTCGTCGTAATCATAAATAATCGAGTCGATGGCAGTCATGCAAGGTTCGTCCCGCGGGTTTGTCACCCCAAAGAGTTCCACCGCCACCGGAAATGCGTCGCCGTATCGGTCTGTTTTATGTCAAAATGATGCTTTTTATATGTTAGATAAGAGCGCGCGCAGCCACGTTATCTCCCTCGTAAACGTGCTCACTACTAGTGGATGGTCAAAGTTTCGATCATAACGCAATAATAACGCGATATGCAGTTACAGATGTTACAAATAAACCACAATGTATCATTGAACATTTATAACATTCACTCTTTTTAAGACAATATAAATAAAAGACAAATCGAATATTAATACACGTATGCTCTTAAAATGGACTTTTCACTTCTCATATTCGTGTCTATTTTCTATTCTATCATCATATTAAAAATAGCGCCACAAAAAATATGCGATTTGAATAAAGCTCTTAATTTTGGACATTTTAAAACAAGACAAGCGAAAATAATAGCAACGTATCGATTGTCTCGTCTCAATCATGACCAATGCCCAATTGTCAAGCTCGTAAAGCACAATGTGCTACCGAAGCAAGTTTTTACAATTAGTGTTTTTCTCGTCCGGAACGTAACGTAATACAGAGATCCCTCGAATGATGATTATCACACGAATTAGGTGCGCAAACAGGGCCGTTGTTGCTGAGGCATTTGCACACATGAATGTTTATCATTGGTTATCATCGCGGCTTCGCTTCTTCGGTCGTTTCGTATTTCCTCGTGCAAATCTACGCTGAGAATACCAGCAAAAAGTCGAGACGACGGTTGGCGCGGTGTCATTAGCGCTCTCTTTCTCTCAAATCTCTTTTCTACCTTTATCCGCTCTGCTCTTTCCACAAGATCTATCGTTTATTTTACTTCTTCCGTATCTCTCTCTTCATCGCGGCTTCGTTTCTACGAGATCTTTACATAACAGAGCACGACATATAATTTATACATCGCTCCCGTTAGCGTAAATCAATGTGATTAATTTTAGTTTTTATAAAGAGAACAACAAAAACTATTAGACAATAAAATTATACTTGATTATATGTTGAAGTTGATATCAAGCGATAAAACGATTTGCCTTCTTATAAATTTCTTATCCTAAAATTCCATAATTTTTCCCCGATTTTCAAATAAAATTTCACGATTTTTCCTGATGCTTGCAATTTTGAAATTTTTCTGTATTTTCGTTCTGAGATTTAGAAACCGACAAATATTTCGTTGTGAAAGCAATTTAATAATATTAGTAATATGTAATATGTAATAAATGATTATTAATATTGTGCTGACAAGTGCTGACAATATTTGTATTATCGTTATAATCGTTAAGTTGATAGTATTTCAAAACTAGATATACTGCACACATTAAAGTTTTTTAAAACAAAGAATTTTAATTTTTCCAAAGATTTTGCAAAATTCTCAGACTTTTCTTTGATTTCCCTGACTGTTTTTAATTTTCCTGACATTTTACTAATTTAAAATTTTGTGACATTCTTATGTTAGGAGGCACAATAGTGTCTCAGATATATCTAGTAAACATTTTATATATCATTGAATTAACGATACTTTGCGTCTATTATTAATTCGCAATATCATTGTATTTAAAAGAAACTTCAAAATAAAATGTCCAGGCATTTTATTTTGCATAATAAGAGTTTGATTCGGATTTTGAGGATATGATGTTAAAATTATATATAGTATATGTAAAGTAACGCGTGGAATCGTAATGTTTCCACAGCTCGAAGAAAGAATCCCCTAAGTGCCTTTGCATTACCACTAGAAACAGACGTTCTTGCCATATGCCCAGCACGAACCAATCCGGGACGACAAAGACGTATGTGAGGTCAAATGCGCACGAGTGCAGGACGTTTTTGACATGTCACTGCACCGTTTGACATTCTCCTTGCCCTATATAGTAATATAAGAAAGGCTGGCTCATGTTCGAAGAAAGATCGTAACGATTTAAAATATTTCTTTGATCTTGATTAGAAATTATTTGGTTCAATAATCAAGATTTTATGATCAAAATTTCAATAGATGTGATTCAATAGATTCTATTATCGGAGCCTTTATAAAAAAAAGTTTATCCAGGCGTATAGATTATTGTTTACCACGCGAGAATGCGCGCGTTCAAACGATTCCTTATTGGAAAACATTTTTTAGTTTCAAGTTATCTTCTCGTAACATAGTGCGTAGGGAACATCACGCGATCGAGACGAGCTTCACCAAATCTACGGTTCAAACGAAACCTCTAATCTGAAAGTGGAGTTGAAATTTCATGGTTGAGTCCTGCCAGCAGCCATTAACGACGCTTTCCTTTTCCATGTCCTTTCTTTCTTCTCTCTCTCTCTTTCCTTCTCGCGAGAATGTGCGCGAAGTATATGTGTATGTGATCGTGGCGTCTTTAGGCGTGGTGAGGATAGACGAGGGACCTTTAATCATCATCCCATCCCTTCGCCAAGATGAATCGTGCATTTGTATACCCGCACCCCTTTCGTTCACTCGTAGCCTGTCTCTGTCGCTTTTCTTGATTCGCTCTAGCTATTTGTCTCCGTCCTGTCTTCCTTTCTCTCTCTTTCTCTTTCTCCCCTCGGGGGTCATTCCCGACCGTCATGGGTCTTTGTTCCTGAACCAACTGAGGAACAGTTAGGTCGCTTTGCTTGTCTTGGAGTCGAAAGGGGTAGCTAGTAATATGTCTACAGTTCTCAGTACTCACGCCGGGTGATTCCTTCCGTGTTTAACCCATTGCAACGTTTCATTTGAATCTTTTTTTATTCATAAAGATTTACAATTTTAGGTTCATTCTAGAGCTAGTCTATAGATATAACATGGACTGTGCAATCCTGTACAATTGGTCAACAAAAATGAAAGAGAGATAGGATGCTTAGATGATCAGTCTCTATCTCTTTCTCTTTTTATTCTATGGTTGTTAAGAAGAAAGGGAAATTGACTATCTTCATACTTCCTTTCTCTTATTTTTGTCGACATTAGATACGGATATACTTAGATACGGATGAAGTCTTCATGTCTTTGGTTTAGATCTCCGAAGTGAATAATTAAATAGCCAGGTATCCGAATTTTTATCTTTTTATAGTCATATCGATACAAAAGTTTCTTGTGGCTGTTTTGTATGACTGAAAAGGTACATATTTTTGGAACTAAAAATAAAGTAGATATATTACGGTCACGACAATGATGGGAATAGGTAACTTTAGATCTGTTTTTTGTTCTTGTATCAGATACACTTTGGTAAAATTCTTTTACTAAATATCATATATATATGATATTTGATATATATATTATATATGATAGTGTAATCTGAAGAATAAAAATAAAAGAATAATGAAAAAACAGATCTAAAGTTATCTATTCCCATCATTGCCGTGACCGTAAAATAATCGGTAAATCGGAATTCGCCTGATTATTTTATCGTGCTAACGGAGTCCCAACTATAGTTCGTCGCCGTTTATGCATCGCTGCTTCGTCCTGATTCCTCATTTCCGTTTTTGGGCCCCGTCGTGGACGCAGATGTTCGACGAGGGCACGTCGACATCCGCGGTCGGATTGTAAGAACCAAGAGATGCTGCACGTGGTCCTCTCATGTTACCGATGGTGCGCGGGTACAACCGGTCAGCTTCAGAACGACTGACTCAATTTCGCGCGCGTGTTTCACTATTTGATAATCATTACTAAATGCATTGACTGCATTCAGCAGAAAAAGCCGCTTTGCAATTATTATAAAATTTTTTAATATGATAGGTTTATACATTTAAATCCAGTAAAGAACTAAGAGCAATACCAATCAGTAAAAAATTTTACAATTGTCATAAAGCTTCTTTTTTTGCTGAATGCAGCCAATACATTTAATAATTTATATATATATATATATATATATACAAGGTGCATTTTATATTATGCGCACTTGAGGAATATTTTACAATTTAATGATTTCTTGTAATTATTTCGAGCGCTATTTTTCCTCTTTGTATAAAATTTGATATTAATAAGAAATAACCAAAGTTACCGCCTCAAGTTAAAATCTCATTAAAGTTAATATGAAATTCATTGGAGATTTTGTTGCTTGTTAGAATCCGTAAACGAACATCGAATATTGAGCATTAATTTCTTCAATATTGTTAATTGAAATTAAATTTCTTCCTTTGTTTCTAAACATCAAACACGTAGCATTCGTACTTAAAATATATATACCTCATACATCGCACGGTGCATCGCGATCAGTAATCATGTCACGACCGGACATACCGACGTAACTTTTATAGCCGTTTCAAGGGAAATTGGAGTAAATTACGAGCGTGTTTGCCGAGCGTTTTGCGCTGTGTACGTGTATAACAGTGTACGTGTGTTATTTAAAATTCTTTGACGGTGTGTACCCTGGATGGCCACGTTCTGGCAGCAGCCGAATGATGACTCGCGATTATACATCAATAAGTAGTACGTATGAGAAGAAATAATTGCATTCTATGTAGTCTTATTTAAAAAGATATATAATTGAGTTCGCCAGATGAATCACCGCAATTTCTTTCATATATAAGTATCTATTACGTAACCGAAATAGCGAGGTTTGTTTCGTTTTGATGAAAGTACGATCGGTACGCCAATTAAATGTACTGAAATGATGACTTTTCGGTTTCACGTTGTCATCGTGAATTCCAATAGCCGCGGATCTATTGCAAAACCCAGTCTCGACAGCGGCTTTACAGTCGGAAAGACCGATGACTGGCAAGCGACGAGGGGCCCTGAACCCTGTGTATAAGGTATGTACTGGTCCAGAGAGCGCCCTTGCCTTCGCTCTCCGTCAGTTTTTTCATCGTCTGCTCTCGGGCTGCCGCTTTTAAAGCGATCGTCACGGGCACCGCGCTTTTACGCGGTTCTTTCTCGGCAGGTGTGCGCGCGCGCGCGCGAGCGTGCCTTCTCTCGTTGTCTCTTCTTTCTCGTGCTACGGAATTGCATTGTCGCGAAAGAATGATACTACTTGAGAGAGAGAGAGAGAGAGAGAGAGAGAGAGAGAGAGAGAGAGAGAGAGAGAGAGAGAGAGACAAAAATTGGGAAAATACGAAGGTAGTTCAGTCAGTGACTTCTTTTCAACTTTGTTGAAAAGAATCATAATGTGATTTATTTTTCAACATATTCTTCTTTTAAAAAGTCACTGACTTATCAAACTACTTATGTATAAATATATATAGATTTTGTTCGATATAATGGATGGTAAAGTGGATTTTCAGAAGTTTGATGCACAAAATGAACAATGTAATCCGAAAGGAAGATTACTTACATATCAAAGAGAACTTTCAATGTTCGCGTATACTAAAACGAGAGGAAGAACGTATCATTTGTGCCTTACCGAGGTATTTAATGCATTGCCGTCGCGTTTGTAATACAGAGAATTACAGTCTGATGTTCATCCTATTCATAGTAAAAAAAGCAATCGCAGTGACTGATCATAAAATAACATTCGATATTGTTGAGAAAAAGCTGAATTAATAAATCGATATTAATATTTCAATGTAAACGAACTATGCAAATACATGCACGTTTAATCTTGAATATATAATTAAATTGGATTAAAAAATTAAAAGATGACTGGAAAATATGATCGAGTAAATTCGATTTGCTCTCAGTCTGATTGGAACTGCGTATCGTTTCGGTACATTTCGCGGCGAGAGCCTTGAATCAGTCACGTACAGCGGTGAAATCTCTTTTTGTGAGTCATCGTGAACGAAACAGATTTTGGCATTGATCTGCATCCATCGAAACTATAATATAATTCGTTCATTTGCTTGCTTGCGTCTGCTATAGCGATTATATTATTATCTATTACAGTAGTCGAAGTTTAAACTGCACTCTGTATTGTTCTCATGGATGATGATACTTTAATCGTTTCATTCTTGTACTCGACAACTTGCAATCGGTTTTTTTTCATCCGACTGAAAGCAATTTGTTGGGCAATCTGTGCGCATGTGGAACACGCAGACTTTGTTCTCATCTAGAAAGTGCCAATCTCGAAGAGTAATCTGTGACTAGCATAATACAGGTCTTTACTGTATAATATATGCCCAAAGGAACAATGGCAACCACCTAATTCCTTCAATTAAATGATATTTTATTGTTTTTAACTGTGTATATTAAAATATAAATTTCTTTCAAAGTATACAATATTCATATTAACGTACGTATACTTAATAAATAATAGATAAATTCGAGTTAAACTCATTAAATTTAATTAATTAAATTAATTTAACTACGCCATAGTTTTTAATTAACAACATATTAAGTAATAGAGCGACCTATAGAAATGATTAAAAATAATTCAAATTGAGTATAATTTGGCATTATGAATTTAAATTTTGCAGTTTCGAACAGATCGATGACATAAATTTAAGTGTTGCAATCTCGAATAGATCGACATGAACCGAGGTGTTAAAAAATTTTAATTGTACAATTTTAATTGTATTTTATGGTCCGTATTCAAAACCCTTTTATTTCTAAAATTCTAAAATTTTGTTTCTGAATTCAAAACTCACAATTACAGTCTTTTTTTATTAATTATCGTAAAAATTTCTCGATACATCTGTTAGATAATTTACAATATTACTAGAAAATTCTTCGACTTAATAATTTTCGAATTCAAACTTTGTCTAAGTATTTATCTCGATTTAAAAGTTTTAAATTTAAATATTTATCTTAAACATTATATACATACAATCTTTCTCATTAACACATAAATACATACGATATTTACTTTCTCAAGAACGCTTTAAACAAATTTAATTTAAAATTAAGAAACATTAGAAAATTCATTAAATTTTCATCAAATTACGTCGCTTCAACTTTCTATGATCTTAATTATTTTATCCGTTTGATTTTCTGCAATAGATTGCTCATGTAAATGATCTTTCGACGCTATAATTTTGCGTCGTAACGTATGATTAAGCTAAATACATTCTATCTCATCTAAGATGCGTAACCTCGCGCGCAACCTTACAACATGCGTCAACGCTTATTTCAACGATTCTTATATCGCGTCTTATGACCTATACAGGATGATTTACGAAAAATTGGCATTTTTTCAAAATATTTTTCTATAAATCTGTATTAGACTTTAAACATAATAGACCTTAAAATTTAATCTGTTTACGTATTATTATAATTGATACATTTAATATTCATGCGACCCAAATGTTGCTTCTTATAATCAGATTTAGGTTAAATCTGATTATAAGGAGCAAAATTTGATCGCGTAAATTATCGCTGCGTGTAGCACTTAGCACCGAGACACTACCAGATATATCAATTAAAATTAAGATTTAATAATAACACTAAAAATCGCGGCTGCATGCCATTTTTTATTTACTATCTGATAGTTCTTCTTTTTGAGTTAATTTGGGTTTGCACGTGGAGTTTTAGATTTTTGTGACTTTTCATAAATAATCATAATGAATTACATGTAATTTTACTTTTATGATGACACTCTTTCCTTGCTAGAAGAAAAAGCTAGATTTACCTTGAATCGAAATTAAGGTTAATTTAGATCCACGGTAATGTTAAAAGATTTAATATTAAATTTAATATATAATTTAAGATTAATTTAGTATTTTCTTTTAAATGTCTGTTAACAATTATACCAGATTTTACACAAGATTTTAATCAATCTCTGTGCCTTCTAACAAGCGATACGGTGCGACACCAGTGATCATGTCATCTTTGTTTAACATTGGCAAACAACAAGGATATAATGATCCATTGTGTTACACCATGTCACTTGTATCGCTTGTTGGAAGGCATACTATATATCCAATTTTAACATGTCATTTTTTTTCTTTAAGATACTTTACAATTTAAAAAAATATATCCCTGATCGAATAAATACAGGAAATGCGAAAATTAAATTAAAAGAGCAATACGCGATAATTGGAATCGCGGGAACTATGATTTGTCTGTCAAAGTATTATGTGCTATCATGCAGTTATGAAATCTCATGCATGTACTTACCTAACGAACAGCTGTTCCTGGTTATTCACCCGCCAGGACACTACGGTGGCTCCTGCAAAATGGAAAATCAAGATCAGAATATCGATCAGAGCGATCGCGGATGGAAGCGCGAAGGGTGCACGATGACACGTGAAGGGGCACCCGGACGATGATAACACGTCATCATCGGCTGCCGGCCGTCGACGTGCCTAAATCGCGTAAAGGAATAGACCGCGAGAGCGGAGACATACACTCGCACAAAACATACACGCAGGCACATACGTACGTACGTATGTACGTAGGGCTTTGTCGGTCGCGCGTCAGGACGCGGCAACGGCAGCGCGATTGACGCGTAAACTCGCGACGCGCGAAAACGTTTCGGAGCTTTCAGTCATCTCATTGCAATTCTCGGTCGTGTTTCTTTGCGATTTCGCGCGCGACACTTTCACGCAGCGCACTCATATATACGCACGCACGCACGCATCCACACACACCATATACGCACGCACACATACACGCACACCATATACACACATACACACACACACACCGTGTAAATTGATGGTGCAGGTGGTGTTGTTGCCCCTGTCGAGCACGACAACGCTGGTAGCCGCTGCCATGTTTGAGTCGCAAATGCGCTGCCGGCCGGTCGCTCGACGCGACCAACCTTTGTCCGACGCCCTCGACTCGCCCCCACCCGCGAGCAACTTCACAACTCACAAGTATTCTCGTCCTGCGCGCACGACACTTCGCGGTAGCTAAATCAACCGATTTCAACTGAGATGAATCGAACCTAATGGACCGACGAACGATAGCTCGTATTTGTACCAGCGGTCGAATATCTATTTCGGCCGATATTCATACAGTGGGTTCTTATATATACGTATTCTTATAGAATACCATTTTGGGGATAGTTGATAATGGAGCGTTCTAAGGCCGGTATTCAGACTCGATTTTTATATACACATTTAAGACTGTACATATGTCTTAATTAGAGTCTTGAAATCTTATGAATCAATTACAAAGCAATATTAGCGTTTTAAAATATTACTTACGACGATCCTGAAATAAGAATGCTATGAATACTGGCCTAAATGTACGAACCATCGTTGGTCGATAATTAAGTTCTCCGAAGCTATCGTTATTGACTGACAAATAGCGCCCTCTACTTGTTCAAAAAAATTTTACACATTTAGAACCACAATATTCCTCTAAATGTTACACTAAATATTCTCAAATATTCTTAAATATAATTTTCAAACCAATCAGAAAATTGTGCTCAAATTTTACATAGATACAATTAGATGTAAATGATAGAATAATCTGTAAAATGTGGTTAAATCCTTAACCATTATGGAAACAGATACTAAATCGTTGTAATCATTAAAAAATAAATTTGACAATTATACAGTGTATGTACAGCAATCTGATGGATTCGAAGCAAGTATCGCTCGCTGACAGCGTGGCTCACACGCGGCCGTATATTCGAAAATCGAAACCGGCGCGGGCGGAGTCCATGACAGTTGGATAACGGCAACATTGAGACAACATTAGGCAGCGGACTGTCAGTGGCGCGGCGGGGCAGAAATGAAGAGATGTGGCAACGGCGCGTTGGTCGCGGCGGCGGCGGCGCAGCAGTAAACTGGTTGACAGACAGCTTCGCGTTCTTCTGCTACGGTGATGTGTCGTCGTTCACCGCAACCGTGCAACCGTGCCGTCGCGCCGTGCCGTGCCAGCTCGCCGATTAATACCGAGTACGGTCGCGCGTTAGCGGCGACGGCGGTGACGACGACCGGCGTCGACGACGACGACGACGGTGGAGCGTGCCGCGATTAATAAACGGGCAGTGTGTGGTGCTGTGGAGGAAGGGACGATGACGACCGGAGGGATAATTTGGGTGGCGACTTGAGGGCAGAAATGTTGAAATTCGGCAGCAAGAGCGACGTGACGGTGGTGCATCGCGCCACTATTCGACTGTTCGACGACAACGAAATTATTTACTGTGACTTTCAGGTGAGAAACACTCTACCGCTCGACGCCACGCCGCCCGCACCGCTCCACTCCGTTCCGCTTCGCGGCCGCGGATATCCGCGCACGAGCGCGACTTTTCTTTGCTACCCCTGTGCAGGTTCTCTTTCTTTCTCTCTTTCTCTCTCTCTCTCTCTCTCTCTCTCTCTCTCATTCGCCTGCGCGCTGTCATTCATGGGTATATATCGGCATCAAATGGAAGATCCGAGAATTGCTTATCATTTTTTTTTTATTTTGTATATACTCTGATTTTTTACTCTACCAACGACAGACACTTGCCAGAATGGTATTTGCCGAAATAGGGACAATGAGAAGATTTCAATGGTTGTCGCAACATACGCGATTTCATCGCGATTGCGATTCTAAATTTCAACAGACTGTTAACAACTTTATATAAACTGTCCCACTTCTCGCGCATTATTTCTCAATTTTAGATTGCTCAATCATTTGGAGTCTCTCCTTAGCGAAAATCTCGAGAGAGAACTTATTATTTATCGCGTCTTTCGAATTCTTTTAGCGTTCATATGTTTTTGTATAATTAAGCTCTGCATTGGAATTCTATAAAATCTGTGTCCGAATGTAGTACTTCCATTTAACTCTCTTAAGTTTTTTCACGAGAAAATTTTCTTTTCCCTTCAACTTTTATGAGAAAGCTTTACGAGAAAGCTTTCTTTTTCAATTCCTCATAACTGAAAAATTATCAGTTCTTCGATATTTTCTCGAAGCTGATTAAAGAGAATGTAGTATTAAAAAATAATAAACGAAAAAAAACGGATGCGCTTTCAAATACACAACAAAATATTATAAATAAATGTACATATATAATTTGCTTTAGTTTCTGTTTACAAAATTATTCTTACAGATGTACTCGTTTTATTTAAATTTGTTTAGTTAGATAAATTAAAAGAAACAATTGTTTTTGTTTGCAAAATGACAAGGTTTTCGGTATGACGGATGCTTATTACAGGCACATTAATGAAATATTAATGAATTCAATAGATTATTATATAATCGATAGTATCTTTTCATATTTCGTCGTGCCATAGCACTGAATTAATGATCGCCACTAACGATGACATTAAGGACATATTTTGGATGTATCGCATTTCTTCTTTTTCATATCTTATAACGAGAAAAAAAAGCGAAAAAAAGGAGTGGAATGTCACAGACATCATTCCTTCTTTTCCAACATAATGATGTCACGATGATTACTGCATCTCCATTGTTTAGAAATTCAAATCGATGATGAAAGACACGTAAATCTTGGAAGGTTTACGAAACGCGAGGAAATATAAAAAAAAACGTTAAATATCATTTTTATTGAAATATATTCACGAATATTTTATGCGATTTTTATTGTTATGATTTACATTATCCGACCTTTATTTATTTGTTTTTTGTGGATATATAAATTTATTCTGCCTTTTTATGTTTTAATTTTATTTATTTTTTGATAAAGTCCATTTTCCATCATTGATTACAAATTATAATTTCATTCATTTTGAGATACCTCTGACTTTTTTTTTATTCCACATCTCATCTACTCCACGTATCGTTCACATCTCTGATCGCGATACTTGTTTGTTCGTAATTGGGATTGAGGATTTCTGCACGCGGGGGTCGAACCGAGACTTTGTATCGCAGCCGTGGATCCCTTTGACGTTTAGTCGCAGTGACGGCACCCACTACTTGGATCGATTCCAGAAAACCGTCTATGCATGCGGTTTACACTGTCAAAAACGCTCTCCAGTCATTTTTGCTTGACGTTCCGTGCCTAAAGCGGCATTTACAATAAGATTTGAAGACATAAAATTTTAAATTTTAGGCCTTAAGGATTGATTTCACCAAAATTAACTTTAATCTTGGTTTAATTTATTGTTTATTTTTTCTCTCTCTAATTCTTTTCTAAAATTAGAAAAAGATAAAGAATAAATTGAGAACCTAGATTACAGCTGATCTTAAGCATCTACAATAATATTTTAAGACGTGAAATTTAAACTTTAAACCATAAGCCGTAAGAAATTGATCAATCATATAGCGTTTTCGATTGCATCCTCTATTATTGATAGATCAACTAATAGCAGAACATGTGACATCATTAATCCAACTCAGATCAAATCTATTGCAATCGAAAACGCTAATAGTCAATTATTCTCCTCACATTCGTGACTGTGATCAATTAGTCAGTTAATTTCTTACAGCTTAAGATATAAAATTTAAGTTTTACGCTTTAAAATCTCATTGTAGATTGCCACTTTATACTGTTAAATTCATAATGTCATATTATATTTAATTTGATTTATTTATAATCATTTCCATGAGTCGCCATTATCCTATCCAATGTGTTAATTTGACTAAAACAATAGTGTTAAACAATTTAACTTAAAGAAAATGTATTTAATTGATTCAGATTTAGTTTATTATTTACTAAGTGTAGATATACATTAATATATGGATGATGTTTAGTTTGAAACTAACCATAAAAATGGACTGATTTACATATTGACACAGATAAAAATGGCAAGTTAAAAATGTTATTTAACAAAATGTTATTTAATTTATGAATTAATTATCATTGCTTCTTTGATATCTACAGAATAGACAAAGTGAAGTGTGCAAAGATTCGATTTTTAACACGTCATTTCAATTTATACACCTTTTCACATTGTTTTTGTGTAGAAATAGCTTTCTGAAATATCTTTAATTCTATTAATAATTCTGTATTCTATTTATAATTCTCGATCCTACTAATTACGTGTCTCACAGCAATCAATCTATATTTAAATCTTCGCGGTCTATGGTTATGCAAATAGTTATGGCATATTCTCCAATAGATTAATTTCATTTCTAACATTGCGAGTGTAACATTTATTAGTCCCTTTTCATCTGTTCATTGCAAACCACCAAAATTAATACGCATTGAATGTCATTGAAGTCTCTAAAGGTCGAGCCTCGAAAACAGAAAAGAGATCTCCCTCATCTCTTCTGTTCACACGAATATTCTATTCTCATGGGACTCATGGAATTATCGTGAATCATCCCAGGATATCCGGAAATAGAGTTGCACATGTCGATCGATGATGTCGATCGGTTCGTTTCTCTTCATTAGACGAACGCTTTTTGTAGCCGCAGAAACAAGGGATGCGTATCATCGCTACGTTACATCGTGTATATTATGATGGAATAATTGGCAAACGGCCAAATCGAAACAAAATGGTAGAAGTCATTGGTTTAGATTTATTCTGAACGGATGACGATTGGAGAGAAAAACTATTGCACACATTAAAAGCCAATAAAATCGAAGGTTTTGTTGATTGTTGTTATAACCATTATTTTAAGCGCAGAGCCGTTACCACTGTAGTATTTTTAAATATATATATATTTTCACTGATTCGTTTTTCCAAGTTTTATCAAGTTTTAAAGAAACGAGGAATAATTCAAATATCCTTATATATTCTTTGCGAAGAGCATCAGTACATAAATTAATGATATAATTATAAAGAGAACGTTTTATTTATTCGACTTTTTATGGAAATTGATCTTTTAAAAGAATTTAATTTATTTCCTATATTTTATATAGAATTTGCTTGCATAAAAATGGAAATATCTGCATGATGCGCAACTGAACGAAATATATACGATTTCAATGTAACCATGTTATTATAATGTTATGCGATAGCTTGCCAAAAATGAAATTGAAAATATTTGATAAGTATCTGTCGTATTTTTTGTTTCGTTCTTTTTTAATCTCGCGTATTTATCTTTCATTTCCATTTTATAAGTGTACGGAAAGATAAAGTTGCTATTTCGATACGGAATAAATTTAATGAAAAAAATGGAATAAACCTTTTGCAAAGAGTTAAAATGTATCTTTTATTTTTATTTCTTTGCGGCTTCGGTAGAAACTGTTTAATCGGATTTACGGGTGAATTCTAGGCCATTGTATTATTTCTTCTCGTTGCATTAGTGCGGCCCATTTGGCACGGTGCTCTCTGATAACCGTAAATTATAGCGGACGACGTCATTTTATGCCTAAAAGTGTCTTAAAAACCTTCGTTGACGTTATACACGCTCGCCTTGTCGCGTTCAATCTCATCCTCAAAATAAAAACCGATAATAATCCTTAACCTTCTTCAAACGGCAACAATGTGATCCGTGCCAAAGTAAATGTTGACATACATCATAAATAAAATAGAGAATTGTCGGAGCAACCGCGAGATTAAAGTTTCTGGATTAGCGGACACAATTTTGAAAAAGCTTGCATCATCCGCATATTTTGAATTATTTATAAATGCAACTTTTCAAGATCCACATCGAGATACACAAACGATTCAAGTTTTTTCATATGTACACTTTCGCACAAAATTCCATCTCGGAAAGAATTGAAACTACCTACGCTAGTACTTTATTAACAGCAACAATAGCAGTGTGGGATTCCATTCGAAGTAATTTATTCCTTTAATTCTGTACCTGCATGGTGAGACAGCTTTATATCTTTGCTTTTCCACAATATCGTATCAAATTTAATTTATGTAGAACAAG
>NW_017259535.1:278277-315417 GCF_001594045.1 Atta colombica | reverse complement strand
ATATATATATATATATATGTGTGTGTGTATATATGTATATATTGATCTTATATTTGGATAATTTGAAGTTAGAATGATTCCGCAAAGTCGATCTCGCGGTTGGGATTATATTCGCAAATATGAAGTTCAACAGATCTTCCTTCGCAAACAACGATGTCTATAAGAGCCATCGTGTCTGAAGGTACAGGGTCACTAGGCTACGAATCAATGATAGCCGTTCTCTTATACCTCTTACTACTCCCTGTCGACGTGACGGATATACTTAAATTATTACTGATAAATGCAAATTTCTTGACACAATTGTTGATCGACTTTATGCTTTGAAATTCATTCTCATAATTCATTCTAAAACCTTATACAAGTTTATTGTTTCTTTTATGGAAAAAGTAGATCTTTACACTATCCTAACAAAAAAATAATTAAATTCAAAGGAAAAGAAAAATAAATTTGACGGATGATACATCATTTGATTTATGAGTAATCAAGAAACAAATTTTTAATGAAATAAAATTGAACGAGCCATAAATCATCGAGACTGAGAGCTAAATTTTTTACAATAATGTTTTACAATAAATTTATGTTGTAAAAAGAGTAATAATTGTTTTCGATATGTATCTATTTATTTGCTCATATCGTTTCATTTTTACTTTTTTGTTATATTTACGTAATAGACATGCGAGTTATAAAGATAAACTTGGAAGTTACGTAGCTCAGATTAGCTTTGCAAAGAATTTAAAGTATGTCTCTTGCTCTTACAGCCGAGCTTAAGATACGCTTCTTGTGCAGTAGAAATTGTGCATTGAATTGCAAATTTGAATTTTTACTTCGTACATCTCAAGAATACTCAAGAAAAGGTTTATTCATACATACGTACGTATCTTTTTTTTTATTATATTTCCTCTATTTTTTTCTTTTCATAAATGAGTCAAACACGTCAGAACTGATAAAAGCTTTTTGCGAATTTTTTGTACGATCTCTTAGGCTGTAATATCAATATAAGTCGACATCTTGCATTGAAAAAAAATTTACTAAATCTTAATATATTTTTGTATAATAGTACTAAGAAAATATTTACTTACAATAAATAAATGTTTATTCAATAAAGAGTAATAAAAGAATAATAAAAGAATTAAATCAAATTAATGATTTTTATATTAAATAAATATATGTTTATATTTAGTAAATATTTATTTAGAGTTATTCAAACAAATATTATTAAAGTTTAGTATTTTTTCAGTATGTTATCGACTTTATGTTATCAACTTTATTGTTATAAAACACACACACACACACACACACACACACACACACACACACACACACACACACACACACACATATATATATCACAGTACACGTATAATTAAATAATCTGAAAATGATTATTACTTAGATATTCTTCTGATATCGATTACCTCGTTTCTTAATACTGTTTATATATTTCTAGTTAATGTATGCAAATCCTTTTTAATTACATTAGATCTATGTATTTGATTTATATACACACATTCACCGGTATTTTGTATGGCATAATAACGTTTCGCGCTGCTTATTTATTATTTATAGCTTTAATTTATCATTTAACTACTCATATTGCTTTGCAGTTAATATTTAGATAACGAGGTTCAAAAGCTCTTTTCTTATCGCAGTGTAAAGTCTCTACTTTCGTCGAGAGCGATTCATTGGCAATTGTTTCAAGAAATTGAACTTATAATTTAATATCATAACAAGAATTTAATATTGTGAATCGAACTACAATATTTGTATCTCCTTATCTGTATCTCCTTAATATTATTACCAATATAACTGCAGGGAGATTTAATAAAACTAACAGTTAGAGAAGTCAAATGAGTTTGAATCTCATGAGATCCGTCGTGTTGAAATCTCATGGCTGACTCATTCGATCTTGAACTACTGCATGAACGAAGTAGAGACCAATTCTACTTATACTTCAATTCTTATAAAGAATTTAGTTAAAGCAATCGTAAGATTTGGGCTCTGCTGATAATGAGAACAATGCTAACGTTGTACCTACATCTTGTATTACTTTAATTATTTAGTTAACAACTTTTAATGGAGTTAATGTCAATTTTTAGCATAGATATATAACGTTCCATTTTTTCTATTTCTCTTCAAGGAATTTATATGAAAAATGTAACGCTTAAATTTTAATTTTTCTTTTTGTGAAATCGTAGCTATAAATAGATTTTTCATTATCTAAATAGCGAACTCTTTAAGAAGCCAGCACAAGTGAAAGAGAATGACTTTTCCATAAAATTCCAGAAGCATCAAACTTTTAATGAAAAAAGCTTTCGTAATTTAGAAGTAGTGATTAAAAATAATAGTAATTGTATTATAAATGATATTTTAACATAACTTTTATTTCTAATTCTCATAATATCTCGTATGAATCTTGTATTTTATGCTCGAAATTTGTCGCTTGTAGCATTTCTTCGGTAATCTGTAATGATTCCGATTAATAATGACTTTATCATCCGCACGGATTTAAGTCAGGCATACGAAGACTAGCGCTTTCCTCGAGTACCGTACAGCATATTGTACGCGGTGCCGTCAATCTCAGTCGAGTAAATAACTCGCGGAGCTCGCTCCTATTAATATACAATAATGCTAACACATCAAGTCCCTTGTACATTCTCGGTACAAGTTCGTGAAACGTCGGAAATTTTCGTGTAGAACCAAGAGAGAACCCTGTGCACTTCGAACATACATATAGTTTGTCGCGTGGCTCTTGACACATACGAGGACCGCTAAAAACACTCGATGTGCTGGGGATGACTGGTGTGCAAACAACTGTGGCATTTTCGGTTTCGTGAAAAACTTTTATATTTTGTACTATTTTATGACTTGTAGTAATAACCGTAGTAGTCCAAACCATCGTGAATGTTACGTTGAAATATTCAATTTGATTCTCGATACGAGAGCTATTTTGGGACGTGACATTTCGGCGCCGCACCTCCTCGGGGATAGTTCATTCAATAGTGGTTCACAGAGAAATTTGCATTTGTAAAAGTACATAGTGCGGGATATCGCATTTCACGTTCAATTGTACTGCAAGCGCATCGCTTTATATCATGATGCAAAATGTAATCATTTTGAATTTCAACGGATAAAAGAGGCGAGTGTTGAAAAATAACAGTAAAAATGATTCTCAGAAACATGATTCTCATAAAAATTTTGACTCAGAAAAATATGCTTTTATTTATTTATTGCATTTGTTAAGTAATAGTACAATAACTTTGTATTTGGTTATTGTCGAAATGGGTTGAGATTTGTTCTCAGTGGTTCTCCGATTACATGAGGTATCTAATATGAGAATTTGTATTATATTATGAGTACAACTAATTGCAAGACAAATTTCTTCTACTGAATATCAGAAATAAATTCTATAAGAATTATTCAAAATAGTCTTCAAGTATTTTGATACTACATTGAAAAGAAGTGTTTAATTTTAAGATTTTTTTTAAATGTTTTACTTTTGTTTTGTAAACACTTAGAGATGTTTAATTTTAAACTTTTTCAGTAAACAGAACAATATGTGGATTTATAACACATAGTATTTTGCTTATTGAAAAAAATGTTAAATTAAATGTTTAAAACACGGAGACAAGAATAAAACATTTTAATATCTTAAAATTAAATACATCTTTTTTTTAGTGTAATCATGCATATATATGTATGTATATCTCTTTTAATCTCTTGTAATAAGTCTGCTATAACAGTGATTTTTCTTTCAAAATTGTTGATTCTTTTAAACGTAAATAATGCTTACATTAAATCTTGTATATGTACAACTTACGTAAAGATGAGAAAATAATATTTTTCTTTTTTTTTTGGTCTATGACCTCGCATCAGTTGATACTTAATTTGTGATTACGAAACTATTATGTTTCATAATTACAGCGATTTCATTTTAATCACAGTTTTTGTTGCAAAAATCACGCCTGAGTTCATTTCTTTATATAATCTGTATCGTATGCGACACGTGTGGGAAGCCGTTTATCTTTTGCAATATATCAGCACGATGTCGTTTTAATATGGCTTTAAACGATATTTAAGTATTATATTATTACATGTATTTTCAAATTTGTCCTGATCATATCATTTTTAATGCGTCGAGGTAGCATATTGATATTAGCGAGCTTTCACATCAGCATGATAAGGAATTGAACTTTTTTGTCAGTTTTTTGAGATAATATCTCTATCAGATTTAAATATTATGAAAATTAAAATTTGCTTCAAGAGATTGACATGTTTAAAAAAAAAAAAAAAAAATCACACACATTAAAAACGACATAAAATTGAAAGTTGACGATCCTAGAAAGCAGTGTGACTTGGTTGCGAAAGCCACGTTAAAGCGCACGTGCTCCGTTTCCGCAAGATAGGAATAGTATGTCGCAAAGGCGTCGAGATCCTGATTTATAGTTTATACTTTCGTAGCATTGTCGCAACTGTAAAGTATTATTTATCAAAATACGGAAAAGTATTTATTTGTCGTAGATTGTGATAAGAAGCTGAAGAGCTGAAATTATTATTGTTTATGTAATGCATGCGTAATATATGTTTAATTTAATATATATATAATTTTTAACCACTGTCAAGCTAGTACGATCAAATGAACAAAATAAAAAAAAATCTACTGAACTATTTAGTACTCATTTTGATTTATGCTACAAAATATAATTTTGTACCACGTGTCATTTAGAAGAAATTCGTGGTTTTGCTTTATATTTATTAAGTTAGTAAAATCATGGATTGTTCTTCTAAATGGAATGTGGTACAAAATTATGTTTTATAGCACAAATCAGTACTATTATACTTTACATCTGTTTTTATTTTTCTTGTTTCTTTTTTCTTTTAAGAATAAGAATTTTTTTCTTTTGTTCCTGCTTTGTTTGATATTAAATTAGCAGCGGCACGATTTTCTTTAAAATGACATGCGGTATAAAATTATGTTTTGTAGCAAATTATTACAAAATGAACATTAAATAATTCAATATGTCTTTTTCTGTTCATTTGGTCTTGCTAGCTTGACATTAGAAATTAATTTTAACACGTAAGAATGCTTGCACGAATAAATACACGTATAAACGCATCGTTTTAGATACTCGAATATGAAAACGAAAGATTTCCGAGCAATCGGAACTCAACTCGTCATCTTTTATCATACTTCCGGTATTATTTACACACTTTACGCGCCGTGTTGTTTTTATCATTCAGGAAGTGCGACAGAAAAAAGTGGCGCATTGATTTGCATTTGCATTACAATTAGAATACGACGGAGTAAAACCCATTTCTGTTATTTCTTTTTAAAGAAATTTTCATTTCAGAAATACGATGGAAGTCGCTTATGAAAAAATGTATTTACATTTTTCCGTTTCCACGTGATATGTTAACATTGTATGATATCTCTCGGGGTTACATAATTTGGCCATACTGCTATTGGAAATCATTATTTATATAAAGAAAAAGAGAGAGAAAGAGAGAGAAGAAAAAAGAGACTATTAAGTATTATAAGTTTCCTTAAATATAAAACTACTTCTATTAGCAATATGTCATTCCTTTTGTTCCCGCTAGCGTTTTCCTTTTCCGTACGAAAAATAAATTGGAGAAAACTGAATAAAATTCACGATCTGATTATTATGATGGTTTTTTTCCTCTTTGTTGTAGCCACAAGAAAAAGGACGATACATACTCGAATATGTGTGCAAACAACTCAACATTTTGGAGATGGATTACTTCGGACTTCGTTACGTCGATAAAGAAAGGGAAAGAGTAAGTGTGCGTTTATAAAGTGATGAATTTTTAAGAAAACGCGACTCTCAAGATGTCATATTTCTGATTTTTTTTTTGCTTGATTTGGCGTTTCAGAATATCTTCACGTGCGTATCAAAATCGAACATACAATTTTCGCAATACGTGTATTATACAGTATTCGTGTAATTATCTTGTTCTTTTTTAATGTTACTCTATCGAATGATGGTCGACTCATTTGCGGAAGACGGAAAGATCTCTGTCATGCAATTAAATTCGCTCTACTAACACCTGGAATGGCATGTCGTGCGCCGTACATCGTAATCGTTATTCTTAGGTCATCGATGTAATTCCGGAGGACTTAAAAATAGGCGTGCCTTGAAATACTAACGATTCACCGTAGTACACTGTTGTACTTCGCTTGTGAACACGCGTTTTAACGGTTAATCATTTATTCCACTCCTTTCCATCCGTAATATCTCAAATTAAAACTTACGCAATTAAATTGCTATTTTCAAGTATTAAGACATGTTATTAAATTTGTCATGGAAATAACAATAACTGTTGCATCTACCATAGTAATTGTTTGTGACAAATTTCATTTAAGATAAAAAAGGAAAAAAAGATTTATCGATCTCAAAATAATATTTATATCGTTTCATTTAATAACGATGCGTTTCAACGCATTGATCCAACGATTCCAGGCTAGAGGGTATAAATCTAATTTACCTTATAAATGTTCGATCGTCACGAAGACCTGCAAACGCGTGGAAATGTTAACGTATGTTTTTAAATATATGTACGTATGACATATTTTGCAATTACATCGATATTCAGTATCATGTTGAAATTAATAACAACTGAAGAGAAAAATAATAACTACAATATTACAAAAATAAAAATCATACGCACAATTAACTTGTTTTATTTTGCGAATGTATAGTCATTGTGTTTTTAACAAAAGTCGATATTTATAATAAACATGTTCAATCAATACATTCATATCAAGTTGTAATTCGCAGTTAAGCAAAAATTCAGAATTTTTTCATGATTGCTTGCTTTTTTATTTCCAATGAGTTAGTCTACCTTAAACGAACGTGTACTTTTACTTAAATCCAAATGGATGGAGTGCGCTGGGAAAAGCCGTGAATCTTAATTTCGGTTGCAGAAGATTTAATCCAGAATGAAAATTGTGTTAATTTTAACACAAATCTGAGAGATCAGTAATTTTTCATTCTTTCCTTCGCATTTAAAGTAATATTTTTCAATTTTTTTCCATAAGAAATTATCATTTTACTGAATGAATCGTGCGTGCGTGCGTGCGTGCGCGCGTGTGTGTGTGTGTGCGTGCGTGTGTGTGTGTGTGTGTGTGTGTGTGGTGTGTGTGTACATATATGTATAGTCTTTAAAATAATGCGAAATAAACTCAAGAGAATACACGCGAGGCTCTACATAATTTTCACGGAATTATTTTTATTTCTCGTTTTTTAGCGGAAGATCTCGCGATCTCGGTGTAAAACAGCATCCAAGTTCTGGTCTTCCCGTTTAAGGCCTGGTGAAATCAATATTGTCCGTCCGGACATCCGCAAATGTTCCATCTTTAAAAATTAACGTGCCGCACCCTATCCTCAAGCTATTCTTCGCTTCCGCCATTTTCTTATTTCGTAATTCAATTCATGCCGTACGAGCAGAAATTTTTTAATAGGAATTGTAAATATTCTTTCAGCATATTTGCGCAGTGCGACAATTTTTAAAGTTTGCACTTTCGATAAGCGACAATGAACCCCGAAAGAGATACGTGTCACCTATAAATCCTGCGAGAATAATAAATTGTATCGTATGTCATATCGATTGTTACTACCCTAAGCGGCACCTGCAGAGTCCTATCTATTCATTTTTTAAAGGTGGCCATTGTAACGCTTAAAGAGATATAGGATAAAATCATAAATCTATTTGCTCCATTTTATCCTCTTGTATAAATCCACTAAATAGTTTGAAGTGATCTGTAATTGCTCGGTGCAACTGATCCTTGATCTGATATATTATAGATTCCTAAAACTCATCGCGTAAATCTCTATTTATATAACAGCTTAGTTGCAACAATTATCTTTTGTGAAAGCAACTAATTCGACGATATAATATAGTTTACGCACTTGCGTTAGAAAAACCAACGTGATGGTCTTCAATCTTTATATACTAATCTCGTTGAAACAGTATGAGAACAGATTTCATACTGTTGGTATAATTTCTGGTAAATGTCATACTTACGAGCGAACGTGGATTGTTACGATAGTATCATTAGAGACGCTTATTAGAGACAAAATTTTACGACGAACTTTTTTTGTTTCTCGTTCTTGCGCGGGATAGTTACACAAATTGGATAGCATTAGCATTAGCTACGTCAAGAAAAGCGGTCAAAAAACAAGATATCACTCGAAGTATCTTAAATTTATGTTATAAATATAAATATTTAAATATATAGAATATTTGTTAGACTAACTTGTTAAACTAGTGTCGATTAATGGTAAATAAATGATAACAATTTTTAGTAAACATTCGCAACAGTATTGCGGTCATCTTACGTATTTATAAGTTCTCTCTTGTTTATGTTACATGTATATATATATATTATGTATTTGATTATTTCTTATTTTGCAGCATTGGTTGGACCTAGCGAAAACGGCAATCAAGCAAGTGAAAGGTTGGTATTACTCGGAATTTAATAAACTTTTACGTATGTGGGCGTACTATGCAGATCTTTAACTTGCAGAGACTTTATCTATTTGACAAGTAGGGGTGCTTAGAATACTTAAACATTTTTTTAAATTTTATTACATTTTTTACTAGTATATTATGTTATAATTAAATTTATTTATTTATTAGCTTATGTATCCTTATAAGATAGAAAAATAATGGAAAATAATGAACTCAAGACTTCTAGGCAATACCTTTTTCCTTTTCTAAAATAAGATATAAAAAATTATACTTGAAAAATTATAATTAAAATGCTGTGGTCACTCCATTTATTTATTTAAATCTAGTTTTTAATTTTCTGATTGACTTGTAATTAGACTCAGTCTAATGATATTGTAAAAATTGTATTTTTCTAGTTATTGATTATAAATTGATGATATTGTAGTGAGTAATTTTTAAAGTTATTACACATACACACTACGAAACTATCAGTGATTAACCATAGTTACAAAAATAAATAAATAATAAATTTTACATTATCATTGGGTTAAGTAAGATTATGTTTAAGCTTTAAATTAGAAAATGAAAATGGAAAACCTATGTGTATCTCTATTCTATTCTATTTTCGAAGAGGTGCATACCGAGCATTCTCCCGCTCAAATTGCAACAACTATCTCATTCGTAACATGGCGTAACACGAGGCCATTAACTATACGCAACGGATATGACTGTAATCCGAAACACACAAATCGGCGCCGAGCAAACGTCTTATTATGCTCGGAAGCAATCTCGTTCTGCCACGGAAATTCTATACTGTCACAAAAGCGTTCCTCATAGTTGATCGGCCATAATGACGTTGCCATGTAGAGAACGCAGGTATCAGCGGAACAGCTGTGACCGAGGTAGGTCGATCGTACGACTTTTCCCTCCCGCGTCCGATTACGTCGGTCGATGTCACATGAAAGTTTCAAGCAGTCGCGACCCGCTGGCCTATTCTCGTAAACTTGAACGGACTTCAGAGCAGACCTGTCCAAAAGGGTTAAGATATTTTTTTTTCTTCTAAAACTCGGCCCAGCAATCACGCAATCCGTTTGAATAAATAAAAATTCTCTCTAAAATCCTCGGAGTGGTATATTAATTAATATATAATAATAATAATGTAATAATTCTAAATAGTGACAATTGAATCAGTATTGAGCAAAAAAGTGGCTCACTTGTTAATTTTTAAAAGTGAGATTTTACTCTTTAAGCTCACTTTAGACGATCTATAATTCGCGATCAAATTCGGAACAGAATTCTATTTATAATTTTGTGTGTCGTGTAACATAGAAATTAATGAAGAAGTAAAATACATACACAGAAAATATATATCACTGATATATGTATATTTTTTCTATATGTGTATATTTTATTTCTTTAACACGTTGAATGCCACATTAATATTACATGATTTGCCCAAATGCATGATTTGCACAATACTGCATTAATTTCTTCATACTATTGTAATAACGATGATAATATTAAAAAGTTTAGAAATATTGACATTTATTCGAATTATGTGTTTCTATTAATCTTGACATCGCCGGTGCCTTCCACGCCTTCCACGGTGCTACTGACAAACTGAATGCCAGTCACTGGTGAACTCGTGGCATTTAACGTGTTAAATATTTTCTATGTTACGCGATACGCAAAATAAGATTCCGTCCCGAATTTAGTCATGAATTATGGATAGTCTAAAGTGGTGATAGTCTTTAGAATTAAATTCCATTCTAAAGATTTTAGAGAGTTGGATGTCGCATAATGGTAAAAGGAAAAACAAATACTCTTGCGCTCGCTGAGGGTGCGCGACAAGAGTTGCGGAGATTCCTCTTTGAGCCGAAATTAAGTAAATTCGAAGGGTTAGCTTTGAATTAACATAATAAGAAATATTTCTGGATCACGAATGAGCGTTTTTGTCGCGTACCTGTTGATCTTAATGCTCATAGAGTTGATAGAATTAATGTATGATATATTTACATTATAAATGCATTTGTATTTAATTGTATGTATAATATAAAGCAAGCTTGACACAAGATCGAAACATAACTTGTTTGATTGATATTCCATATATTTTACGGAAGGTCAACGCTAGAGACAGCTCGCGAGAATTTTATATCTGTCGAAGGCAACGAGCTGTAATGATACCATATCGAATGGGATCATGACCTCGCATTATGGAGGCGGCAACGTTATGTTATCGCGAGTATAGAGCTCGATTTGCATCAGCGATGCGTTCGTAAGTGTATATTTGCGTCAGCTGATATTTCTCTTATTTGTATAAAATAAATATCTACGTGGTTTTGCGCGAACGTTCTCCCTCTACGAAATACCTATACGTATATGGCAAAATAATAAAAATCATAAAATCTATCATAAAATGTGTAAGCTCAATTGTTAATTTTTAAGAGTGAGATTTCATTCTTTAAGCTCACTTTAGGCGGTCTATAATTTGCGATCAAATTCAGAACTGAATTCTATTTATATAATTTTGTCGTGTAACTTCGAAAACATTTGAAGAGGTAAATATATACGTAGAAAATATATATACACATTCATAAAATGTGAACTTACAAACATTGCATTCCCACATGTGAAACCATTAGTCTGCTACTACCGTCATTGTCCGTTTTCATCTCTGTCTTCGTTGAAGTGTTTTTATACGCGTAGGATATACTAGCAAATGCTATTTTCTTTGAGATTGCATGTGTCGATTGTTGTTCTAAGAAGAGAAAGAAGGTCGATATCACTCTATTAAAAGATTAGTTATTGAGAAGATCGATATACATAACGCTCTATTAAATTATTTCAAAATTTGTATTATAAAATTATATTGAATTGCATGTAATCCAATTGTTGCGTTCTTTGTAATAAATATACAATGATATATGTATATGTGTGTAACGAAGGAGATTTAATAAGTAATGATTTTTGCAGTATGGATAGGAATATTATTGTACAAAACATAAGTAATGCAGGATTTTTGGAATATGACTAGCATATTATACTAAAATACAGAGATTCGAGCAATATTTATACTGTCAACTTATAAGTAATTTAAGCACTGAGAAAAATTTCTGATTGAAAATGGATGAATGATTATATCAGAATTCTGACTTGATCTCAACTTCAACAAGAATTTAATAAATTTACTCAGAAAATTCTGATTTGTCAATTTTTAAATAGAATTAATTCTAACTAAATTCTTTCTAGTGCGACTATGTGTAATCATATTATTAATTAAATACTGTTAATCATACTATTAATTAATTAATCATACTGTTACTATATTTACATAGATTATAATATACGGTTATATATTTATGATGATTTTGTATGGAAGGGAATAAATATGAATTTAGCATATTTATGTTAGCTTGATTTAAAATATATTGAAAAGTTTACCGAATGTCAGTTGCGAGTGTTTTTCTTGCACGACAAAAGTACACAAGTCGTAAGTGAAGATGTTGGTTGGCTGAAACATATCCGACCTTTTACTGTCATTATATTTCAGATATGCACGAGATTTTGCTGTGCTTTCGCGTGAAATTCTACCCGCCTGATCCTCTGCGTCTAAAGGAGGAGATCACCAGGTATCAAGTATACCAGCAGCTCAAAAGGGACCTGCTTTACGGACGTTTGTGTTGCAGCCCCGGCGAGGCAGCGCTGCTAGTGGCTTGCATCGTGCAAAGTAAGTTTGTTCTTTTGGTCATCCTTCGTTGATTTTTTATTTTCGAATTTTATATCATAATGTCGTGTCTTAATGGCAGAAAAGGTAATGAAGTGCAAGAATAACTCATTTCACCCGGATCTTAAGCTTTACGCTGAAAGGATGTTTTAGTCTTTATAAACGAAAAAAAGACTTTTATTTCTCTCATATAATTGTCTATTATTTTTTATTTAAAATCGTATTTTGCTTTTCAATCTTATTTTCTGTTAATCAAAAATATTTATTACGAAATTGTGTTAATTTAGTGAAAATTCTTGGAAAGTAGCCGAATTAAATAATTATAACTGGCGATTATAAATACGATTATAAATACGATTAGTATGATTATTTTATATCTAATATTGGATTCGTGAACAATAAACGATCATGATGTTTGCAGCCATATAGTTTCTGCAGCTTCAGCTTCTCTCCGTTTCATGTGTCCATTCGGTCAATTTATTCCTTTATCTCGACTTCGGGAATCCCATAATTCAGGATTTCCTTTCCAGTGACCTATCACAGTTATCATGTATCACCCACCCCTTCCATTGATCGTCGCCCATCGATCGTGCAACACCATTTCCGTAAAATATACGACTGCATGGCTTTGCGTTTATTTTCTCTGAAGTTCATCCAAAAAAAATTGTCAGTTAATACTTCGAATCTGTCAACGTCTCTCGTGAAAAACGATTAAGCGTGTTTTGAAGTAAAGTCGATAGATGAATAATGGGTACTGTTCAAATACAGATTAATCAATTTCGCTACTAGATTAATTAATATCAAGTCACATTCATCAGTCTTTACGTATTTGTACATGCATACGTCGTTAAATTTAGTTCCTTGTGATTTAGCGAGAAATGCAACTGTCTATTTACGGAATCTCAGATTGCGATCGAAGTTAGTCTAAAAAGTAACCTTCCAGAGTCGGTGTCCTTTTATAGGTATAAATGCGGAATCAATCTTTTTGTCTTACGATCTCGTTATTGAGAAGTAAGAGAGCAATCAATGACCCGTCACTTTCCACCGTACCCGATCGTGACTCTTTGTATTAAAACTTCGGTCGTCGACCATCAATTCTTAGATCGTTCACCTTCCAGTGAATCGTGGCCGCAGCTATAAAAACTATTCGCTTTCCGTTGGATCTTTTTGCTGACCTTGGCAATAGCTGTTCTTGTACGTTTCTCGTAACGGAACGCAATCGGTATGCGTTTCTCCTATTTGCTAAAGTAGACCGTTTTTCATGTGCAGATTCCTCGCACGTTCTTCAAAATAAATGCCTTCTTTTATATACATAAGACAGGGTTTTATCAATTAAAAAAGATAGGAACTGCCGTAGATTAATTTGATATTTCGAGAAGATTTGTTTGCTTTCCCGTCATTTGTCTTTAACATCCGGTTCATGCAACAGTCATTTCTCAATTGCGGACGATTTATATCCAGTCGTGCACGCCCTGTTGCAATTTGAGTAATAGCCGCGATGAGCGCTTATTATTTTTCTAACTATCTGCCATGCGATCTCAGAATGTACTCAATAATTACTCTCATCAAGCACCTCTTTCTAATAGGAACTAGATTTACAAAAAAGGTTTTTCTAAATTTTAGAAATCTACACGAAAAGGAAGATTTTGCTGAAGCATGTAAAAATTTAACTAACTACAGATCTGAAAATAATTTTGTTGTATCAACATCAAAATAATATAGGATGCTCTAAACTAGTTGTTACATCAAAATTCTTTGCAGCATTTTGATAGTCCAATCAAATTATTTGTTAGATCTGTATCTAGTTAAATTTTTTAATATTTCAGCCAAGTCGTTCTTTTTATGTACAATTTATGATCATCTTCAATTTCATATTTCATCGTATTTTCTTCGATATCAATAAAACGAATAAACTCTGTGTATAGAATATTTATGTGAAATAAAGAATGAGAAGAAACGCGCAATTGATATTTATGAGACGGCCTTTCTTTTCCGGAATTCTCAGGTGAACTGGGAGATTACGATCCCGAGATCCACGAAGGGAACTATATCTCCGAGCACAAATTGCTGAAAACGCAGACACAGACGATCGAGGATAAAGCGATGGACCTACATCAGACTCAGTTGAAGGGGTTCACTCCGGAACAGGCGGAAAACTACTTCCTTAGGATAGCCTCGCAATTAGACACGTACGCGGTTGATCCACATCCGGTCAAGGTAATGTTCGTTATTTTTACACGCTCCTTAAAACATCGAGTCAATGTAATATCAAAGGATTTCAATTCAGAAATTTGTTCTTTCACTTTCGTTTCACTTACTCGTTTACGAATATCACTAACAGAATCTGGAAACTTGGTATTTGAACTTTTATCAAAGAAAAATCCCAAAATGGGTCGAATGTTGACTCAATAGTAGTCGAAGTGCAGTTGTGATCAACAATGTGGACGACAACATTGTCGAGGAACAAACTTGAAAGTTGCTAACGGGTTGATAGCGTGACTAACTAAAGTGAGCTCTCATGGCCGTTTCCTTTCGTGATGCTAATAACGCCCTTCTTTATTTCCGGCAATATGTTTCAATCCGTTAGCGATGTACTGTTGTCCTTTGACGCAACCATAAATTGCTTCTTACGCGATTCTTTATGAGTGATGTCTGTTCACTTTGTTTGAAAATTTAAGGCCGATCAATGATTTAATGTTGTAATCATTGTGATATAAGAAGACCATGAATCAATTTTATGAAGCACAGTCATTCAAAGTAATGACATTATTTGTGACCAATTAGAGATTTATCTCAAATTTTATAAGCCAATGTAAAGCCGCTATTAAAACGCCAATAAACATTTTTTCTTACGCGATTCTTTATGAGTGACATCTGTTCACTTTGTTTGAAAATTTAAGGCCGATCAATGATTTAATGTTGTAATCATGATATAAGAAGACCATGAATCAATTTCATGAAGCACGTTCAAAGTAATGACATTATTTATGACCAATCAGAGATTGATTTCAAATTTTATAAGCCAATGTAAAGCCACTATTAGAAATTTGCTAATCAGAAATTTCTCTCAAATTATATTCAGCGTTATTAACGGAATACAATTATATTTTTGATAATCTTTTTTGCTCGGGAAATTTGAGATTTTAAATTATAATATTTGCTTTGCAATCACTTTGATTATTATTACAAATAATTTCAAGATCCAAGATCAAAAAGAGTTGTTCCATTTTATTCTATTCTTATCAAAAATGCAGATTACAATCCGAGTGCAAGAATAACGTTTTAGCGCAAGTTTTGAGATCGATGAATGCAGATTAATAAATTCGAACACGTATAGCTATTGCATTTATAGTCGTATATCTCGTCTATGTCGATAAGAGTTTATAACCGGTTTATCTTCCTTGCGAGAGAACGATCGCGCTTTGTATGCTTGTTTCATAAATTGGCGACTTTTTTTATTTCGCCACGATATTCCACTGCTTTAAAATATTCAAACGTGTCTGAATCTAGTTACATTTCGATTATTGCTATGTGATAACTAAATATCTTGAATGTTACTGCGTTATTATCGTGTATAACTGTAAAACATAAGTTATATGTATAACTTGAGAGCACATATTACAAATTTCAATATAAATATTATTAATATAAGCTAAAGCGTAGTTACATAGGGATACTAAATACAGATTTCCATTTACTCGTCTATCATTTAGTTTGCAATTTAATTTACAATAATTTCAAATCGTCCGGACTTCATTTTTCATGACGGAACAATTTTGCAAGCTAGAAAACGTTTTCAGAGATAACCGATTTTAGCTGCTATTGACGTCTCTGCCAATATCACAAAATATGAAGCAACATTCATTGATATTCAAACGAAAAGCAAGTCTTCCACGGGATTTCCTCAAAAGCGCGTCTATTATAGTATATGCTGTCGACAACCGATTGAGGATTCATTCGTTGAAACATCTTTATCCGATTGTTACCGTGATATATATCATCGCATATATTAGCCTCCTTATACGAATCAATATATGAATCAAGAAGAACACAATTGGAAAATTTATGTTAAATTGAACGTATTTTACGTATCCCAAACGATCCATTCAAATTTTAATGTTAATTTAATACAAAATGAATATGTTAATAACACAAATATAAGATAAAAAAAATTAACACAAGAAAGTAATACTGATTTATAACCAAAATGTAAAAGCATTTTTTTTTTTAGTAGAATTAATATTTACGATATATTAAATTAACACGTATTTCATTTATTTGTCTTAGAATTTCGTTTCAAAACACAATATTTTTATGTTATTTATTAACTTACTCATAAATTGTGTTATTTTTACACTGTTGAATATCCAGTTTGACACAAAATATTCACATAACATAATCTCATTATATTCAATTAACATTCGAATATTAAAAACGCAACACAAAATTTTAACAAGATTTTTTAACAAGGAGTGAACCGTTTCCAACACAAATACAAAATATTTTTACTATGTGAACATTTCAGAAGTAGAGAAGTTATCACTAGGAAATGTATTATGTAAGTATATTATATAACGTCTTGCATTATTTCTATTTATATACAAGATGTAAGAACATTCTTAAAATCCTATTCCAAGTGATGAAATAATCTATCTCCTAAGCGATAAAATTTTAATATTAAAATCTCTTTATCACCGACATATTTTCAATATTGCTAATGCAATGTACTCTATTGTAATTAATGTCTCGGTCGATCGATACGCCCATTGAAACCACTGTTGTTATCTTTGCCGGGATCCTCTCGCTGACAAATAAATTGCGATATATACGACTCAACAGTAAACTAACATCTCATGTTCCGAGGAATCGTTCGTGAGGAAAAACAACCCGCTATTATTCATCACGATGCATTCATTGCACTCTTGTCGCGAGTGGCGAGTATTTGATGACGTGCACTTGTCGTTTATTGGTTTTTTACTTCCTGCCTGCATGGCGACATTTTCGCTGAAGAAGTAATCGCGATCCACTGTTGCGACCGTCTTCCGTTTAAGGGAAAATGCCATTTTTATGGCGCGACGTCATGACTATGAGACATAGTTCTCACTTATACTCGAGAAAGGATACCTGCACACTCGTCTGCAAAGTATCTGTTTCACGTGCAAAACGTCTCATTGGTCGTCATGAGGTACGATGTTCTTATCGGAAAAGGTCGACAATGAAGCATTGAATAAATCGTGGAAAGAAAAAAACTCATTGAAGAAATAGATAGAGAGCGAATAATAATTACAAATATAATTGCTGTTCATTTTAATAAAAAAAGTTTTCCATGTAATTGGTTTTTTATCTGGAAGAGTAACTATATGTATATGCAAATTGTTTTCCCTACGTTATCGATAAAAATTTAACACAATTTCCGATGTAAATAAAAAGTGACGTAACGATTGAATTTCAGGATAATCCTCCCATAGCGAATGCATTAACTAAATGGAAATTTTTCTTAAATTCTCTCTCGCATTATCCATACGAACATTGCATTGCGTTTCTGACCACGTTGCGATTTTATTTTCTGATAAATACGTTTGTGTTACATTTACAGGATCCCGACAAGGGCACGCAGCTTCATTTAGGCATTAATCACTGTGGAATTCTAACATTCCAAGACTCACGAAAAATTCAGCATTTCCGCTGGTCGGAAGTTCAAAAGATCAATTTTGAAGGAAAGATGTTTATTGTGCATGTGACGATAAATGAGGTAAGCATATTTATTGTTGACTGGATACTACGCTCTACCGGATGAAAACGACGAAGAGACGCGGCGGAATATTTCACATCTAGATAATTAAAATTTTCCACACAAATTTTCATTTTTAATACTATGTTATAATGTATAAAAGAACTTTGTAATATCGTTTTTAATATCGTTTTTGCTGAAATTGAATTGTATTAAGCATATTATATGGAAAATATAAACGTGAGAATAATACCTAATAAGACGCAAGCTTATTAGATGTATCGCGTGATGCGTTGCATGAAGTCAAACGTAAATGAAGTTTTTTAATATTGAATCGTTATTTGGTTCTAAAATTCGTACAATTTGTAGTGCTCGTATGAATGTTAGAATCGGCAGGAGTGCGGACAACTTATCTGCATCTCATTCGCGATACAGATACACATCTATACCATAGTTTGCCTTGTAGAAGAAATACGTGTATTTTGCCACAATATCTTTTTGATTTTTTTCTTTCTATAAAACTATGAAGGCTACAGAGCCGAATTTTACAATTTGCTTATTAAAACATTATAATAAATAAAATTATCTGCACTGTAAATCCTTTTGCAGTGGAATTTATAAAGAGTGAGATTCCATTCCAAAGAATTTAAAGATCACCTCTCAACTATTTTATAGCAGATTATATAATGAGATATCAGAACGAATTTTTATTTTATTTTATTTTTTTTTTTTTTCAAAAAATTGCTTTATACTATTATTGTGTGAGACTTTTCTTATTATGAATATTGCAATTACATTGTGATTTTCTCAGAGCATTTTAATCATAAATTTAGTCGAAAGAAATTTCCCTTTGATAGAGGTCTCTTCTTGCCGACTTTTAAACACACAACGGTAACAAGGTCTTTGTCGTATTAAGAGATCTTCGTCGGAATTATTTAATCGTTTTTCGTATCGTGTTATGCAGTTTGGACCTTTTTAAGCCTTTGGAAAACCTTGTTTTATCTCGACATTATTTCTAATTACGAACACTACGTATACTATTATGTTACAATAATTGCACGTGAAAATGCGCTCTCATTCGTGCATGATTCGGTCGCGTGTAACGTATGCGTGCAATATGTGCATATGACGTCAGATACTACGTGATTGTAAATTAAGTAATCCTATTGTTTCTCTCTGCTGAACTCGTGCAGGACGTGAGGACAAAGGTAAGTTAGAGAGCGATTTTAATACAAGTACTTAACTATTATAACTAATATAGAAAAAAAAGTCAGAAAAACACGTCGAAGAAAAAAATCATCTTAAAAAACGATCTTAAATAATTTCTATGCGTGTTTGTATGATTTGCGTTTATCAAAATATGAAATAATACAGATGCTTTTAGGAGATGCGTATCTCGTGACTCACGTCGTCCCCTGCGAATAAATGTTTCTTATCTCACGAAACCTTTTGCCTTCCCATTATTTCTCCTTGAGTAATAAAACTAGAAATAAAATAGCTGTCTTTGTCATTTTAAAACTATACATTTTTACAGAATATCGGTCTCATTTTCAAATTGGAAATTCAGGCCACGAAAGACGTGGCGGATCGTGAACTTCGAATCAATAATATTCACTTTATTCTATTTTGTGATTGTACGCGACGTGACGTTGCAATATTCTGAAACAAATGATTGTCATCGTGCAATCGTTAAAGAATATCATCATCGATCGTTAAAATAAGATACAGTATTAATTAATCTACTCATTTTTTTTTTCCTATTTATTTATCTTGTTCGAAGTGCAAAGATAATATCTATTTTTTGTTGATTTTATTTTGCAAAAATGCATGCAAATATTTGCTCACATAATATGTATAACGTCAAGATAGAATATTTTTCGAGCGTCTTCGTATTTGCAATTTTCAGAAAAAGCATCTCGTCGGGTTCAAATGTCCCACAGCAACGAACTGTCGTCACGTGTGGCGGTGCGCCATCGAGCAGATGCTGTTTTTTACGTGAGTACCTCTTTTACTCGTATTTCCCCTGAAAGCACGTATGAGATTTATTATGTTTTACATCACATGGCATTTTTACTACTTATGGAGAAGCTTTTACATCCATTCACGTGCATATTCCTGTATATTAATGATTCAAATTGCGCATTGCGCATGATGCTTATACATTTTAAATAAAAGACAAGTATTTTTTATTTTATAATATTATTTCCGACTTTTCCGAGGTTTTTTTTTATTCGATGCTGCATTCGAATCGCTATGCGAAGGTGCTGTGCAGACGGAACTGTTAATCTCTTTTTCATGAAAATTTAGTAACGATCAATCAGTTGCAGATCCCCTTAGCTTTTCGTATCAAGTTGAAATTTGAGCAAAGTTTGTAAAATGTCTTCCGGCGCATTTTGGCTACGTCGTACGTGTGGCTTTTCCGAAATTTCCGACATAAGTAATTGAACTGAGCTGTAAAAGTAACTCCAATGCCTGTAAAAGATGCATTTGACTCCCGGAAATATTGCTGACACTTACATGCACGGTTTATCGTTACTATCGCGCGGTCAAATTTAATGCTTCTACCACGAGCATTGATGGATGTCCGAACGAACGCTTATATTTATAGAAGTTGTTTCAGCAACGAACATATTTTTTTTCTATTCGTACATCATATCTGTATAGTACATATCTGTATGTAGTGAACATTGCAATTTTACGAATGTCATTTAAATGAATTTGTGCTAAAAGTGAGTATTTCCATGTAGTAAATGTCAAATTTAAAACGAAATTTGCCCTGGACATTTCGTTCGTCAAATATCATCCTATACGAGTTTCAATCAATTTTGCAGTCGTGTAAACACAACGTGGCACTACTTTCAAATAAATATTGTCAATGATAATTCGATCTATGTTTACGATTCAGTGTTCTCAACATTTCACAAAATTGTCAAAATCAAATTAAAAGACACTAATTATACGGAAAATTGCGTCCGGATAAAATGAGTTAGTTTTTAGTTTAGAGGTGAACAAGAGATTATCATAAATAATAATAGGGCTCAATAATTATAATTATAATTTCCCATATAATTATTGCAGAGTTTTTTGTATTTTTCATAATAAAAAGATTCCACTTTTTGAAATTTTTTTACAAAAACAGGAATGTTAAATTCGTCTAATATATTCCTTTCTACATGAAGTTACATCGAAATGAAGATTTGGAAGATTCTGTCATTATAATAAATGGAATCAAAGGATTACTGAAGAGTTGCATGCAATCTTGACATTGGTCTATTTACTCATAGTTGAAGATATACCTGTTTCAAATGTACATTAGAAATGGCAAACAAGGTTAAAATCGCTCGCGGTAAATGACCGTCTTGTCAGGATAATTTGGCTATCATCCAGATAATTAAAGTACAGTTGCAACTTGCAACGTTGATGTTGCCACAAGATAGAATTCACAATAGAAAATCAGCTTTGTTTCAGTTTTAATTATCAATTTTTTTTTTACGAACAATACGACGTTATATTATACGAAGAATTATAACAGCTGTCTACAAGATAGATTGAAAAAATATCCATTTCTTGTAGACATTAAATAAACCTGCATTTGGAATTAAACGCATTAGAGGAAACGATCTGATTAATTAAATAGAGGTATTATCCACACACACACACACACACACACACACACGCACGCACGCACGCACACACACACACACACACACACACACACACACACACACACACACACACACACACACAAGGGGAAAATCAAATTCCTGTGGATTCCACTGAAATTCGGCGAGTTGGCGTTGTCCACAGCAGTTTCGGTCACGGGACTAGCGCACTCTTGCTCCGAGTTTATTCCGTTCAACAAATTTATGCGAACATAAATCCTCTGCTTATAGTTGGATTTCAATGCGAGTGAAGGTCTATTCTCGATACTTGCGATATTTATGCCGCGCCTGTTCGCACGGTGCGGCGTCGCCGGTGCAAGTGAATGAAATTCATGTCTGATGATCCAAACGAGGTGATTAATCGCTCCTGACGATATTCTTTTCGAACAAGTTTAAAAGAGACGTATTCAGAAGCGTTTATCATGGTGATATAATACTGCTGCAAATATATCGAATTAAAATGTATAAATATATGACGACTCTGAGATTAAATCTAATAAAAAATAATCAAAGACAGCCAACGCGAATATTGATGCACAACTTATTGTTAAATTTGTAATTAGCAATTACATAAACAATGTTGCAGTTCTAGCAAATGTTTTTATTAACATTTTTAATCTTCCTCAAAGCTTTAATCATAAACAATTGTGATGATGACATAAACAACATAAATATTATAATAGAATAATAATTATAATAGAATTCGAGTTAGAGTTATAAATATTACATATTCAATAAGCTGATAAAATTTCGTGTCGTATATAACAATCAACGTTAAGAGATTTACATATAATATTTCAATAAATCATTTTGTTATTGCAAGTAACGGTACATATCCGATATCGATTAAAATATAAAGTGTTATATGTATATATATCTAAATATTTATAATTGTAAATATTTAATATTTATAATTATTGATTATCGATCGTACAATATATAGAACGTCATGAATAACTTTTAATGGCTTGATTGTGTGCAGCTTGCCGAGAGCGTCGGATGCGCCGGTGGTAAGTGGCGGCTCTATCTTCTCGTGGGGATACAAATTTAAATATACCGGAAGAACGGAGAGGGAAGTTCTGGAGGAGGCAGGACCACTTCGAAAGGAGGAACCGCCGATACAACGCTGCCAGACGACGTGTTTAAGAAGAAAGGCCAGCAGTGTACCGGCGACCCCCAGCACACCGAGTCAGGATCTCGTCGAAATACGTGAGTAATTTTTTTTCATCGCCACGTAATTTGCATACACTGTTACTTTTTGGTGGTCCACGTTCACGATATTACCATTGTACAGAAAAACGCATGTTTCGCATTTTTCTGTAGATGGGTAATTTCGTGAACACGGACCATCACGCATTTTTCTGTAGAATGATAGACGTTTAGGTAAATTTAGGAATTTGTTGAGGATTTTAATTATTATAATTTTACGCAACGACGTGATTTTTTTATAAAATTGAAAGATATATTTATTGTAAAGTAATTGAAATGCGATCTCTTAATGTATGTACTGTACAAATTTGCTTTCCCTCGCATTTCAGGATATTCCAGCTTACCACGTAGCTGTCACAGTGCGGGCCTGGATGGCACCGGGATGCTGGAGGGCGGTGCGGGGGTTCCTCTCAGCTCGCCCTACTGCCCAGACAATACCTTGCCTCTTCTGGAGACTGTATCCGAGGACCAAGAGATTCACGCCAGGAGAAACAACGGTTAGTTAACGGATCTAATAATCTTTATATCTTTTCTCTCTCTCTCTCTCTCTCTCTCTCTCTCTCTCTCTCTCTCTATCTTTTTTTTTCTTTCTTTATCTATCTCTTTCTCTCTTTCTCCTGTTTGAAACATTGAATTCCCTAATCTTGTTCAGCCTCCTGATCCATTCGAGTCCATCGCCGCGACGCATGAATACACGATATAATAATGAAACAGCAATATATTAACCTGTCAAAAGCTTGTTTGAAAATTGCATTTAAATTTTATAAAGGAGAAATGTATACTTTTAGTTAAATATCAACGATCAAATCAGTAGTTTTAACTCATTATTACTCGCGTGGGATGTCTAGAATGCTCCCGAGCTTATAAATTCACTAAATGTATAAATGCTGTTTATACATATTTAATGCAAATTGTTCTACAATTAAAAAAATTTGTTTATTATTTATTTCTATCTAAAGGATATATAAAATATTAATATTTATTTAATTTTAAATAATAAAAAAGGAATATTGAAAATTAAGATAAAGTTAGAATATCAGAAACATCTCACGCGACTAATTATGTTAAAAAAATCAATCGCGAGTAATGTAAAGTTAAGATACTATAGTAAGAGAGAAAATATTTAGTATTTCTTTGACAGAAATTAGTGCATGACGAAGTATACAGGGTGCGCCACCAAAATCCGGACAAATCGAACAATTTCTTTAAACAAAATGTTTTTAATGAAAAATTAAATATTATAAAAAATCCTTTTACATGGCACTTGGGGGATTCCTGTAGAGCACAATTATTCGATATATTCCCCATTAGCTTGAATGCCTCTATTCTCGGTCTGAAGCGTTCGCACGCACGCTGTAATGTAGCGCTGTCCATGCCGACGAATGCCTCAAAACGGTCTTTAATGACGTCATATTGAGATGCCGAAACTTGTTTGTGATCCTTTCAATATGCGCTCCATAGTAGGAATTTAAATCTGGGCTGTTGGGAGGTCAGAATTCCTTGAACCAAAACATATCGAAGTTATCTGAGAATCAATTTTAAATCAAATGACAACTTATATGAGCTGGTGCACCGTTCTGCTGAAAAATATATTGCCTTCCGGACGCCACAGTTTCCATCCACAGCTTCACTACATCCATCAAAACGCGCAAATACATTTCTTTTGTGACAATTTCCCCTTTTTTTAAAGAAATATGGCATGATCACCCTCATTGGATACCTAGCACGTTGGCCAGAAATTTCATTCTGACAACAAGGGATATCCTCGGAGTTGTAGGCCATCGATCATTCCTCCGGTTGATTTAGACATCAATAGTAAAAATTTTTTTCGTTAGAAAAGAACCTAATTCGTCCCGATGCTTTGTTTTTCAAAGAACACAATAGCAGATTGCAGCGAGCAACTCGGCTTGTTCTGGCAGCTTCAGAGAGCTTCTGTCGTATGTATACGATTTGTATCGAAGTAGAGTATCCTCCTCGGCAATTCGATGCATTGTTGGCTCGCTTACAACAATCGATACTAATTTTCGCAACGATTGCCCTGGGTTATCCGAAATCAGCACTTGAGTCCTTTCAATGATTACGTAAGTTCTCACGGTGCGTTCTTTCGAGTGACTCTTCCTCGCTGGCATACTAGAACCTTCGTTGGACTGTTTTAAAGTCGTATATTTTGTCACAATGTTATGAACGGTTGATCTCGGGTATCCAAAGAACCGAATTATTTCCGTTGCTGAGCGCCCAGCGCGAAGGCCTTTGATGATCCCGGTTCTTCGATTATACTCCTTGGTTTCAACATCGCGGCCATTTTGAGAATATACTGTTTACTAGAAGCATCAGGCTTTCTTGAACAACCAACTGCCAACAACCTTTGGCAGAGGCACAATATAGCGGAAAATTTAAATTGAAATTTGTTCGGATTTTGATGACGTACCCTGTATATAACATGCGAAATTTTCTCTGGTCTGGGAGAGCGAGATAATCTTTCGGTCCTACATCCTTATCGATTTGAAATTAAGCACCCCTTATACCAAAGAAAACAATTGAAAAATTCGAAAATTAGTACATTTATTCATTATTCATTTTTTTTATGTTAAAGGAAGAATTCTAAGTATAAAAATTGAAATAAATCGAATTTCCGGTCGCTCGCATTGCCCGCTTAATCTCGAAGAATAAATATCGATCATGCATTGAGCGTTTATAAGCGACGCGTATAACCGAGAAAAACCTCTTTTTTTTTTTACGGGATTGCCGCCGCCGCTTCTTTGGCTTTTTAGAACTTTCGGTTGATTTGTTTTCTCCTTTTCTTTCTGTTCTTTTAGCCGTAGACGAAAATGATACGCATGCGAGTGCCACCCACACGTCTACTACTACCATCACCACCACCACTACCACCATCACCACTTCCAACACCATCACCACAAACCGTGCGAAAGCCAAACTGAAATTTCCCAAGAGCACGCTGAACCGACCGCAACCGTTGTACAGTCAGAAAATAGTGATAGGCTCGGAGGAGCTGGCGGGCCACGACGTCGAGCACGTCGTGCGGCAGCGTATTAACGCCCTGATTAACGAGCGATGCCCGATGGTAGTGCGATCGACCGCCCTGATAATCAAGAGCTCGAAGGCGCCGGCGAGCGCAAACGGACGGATCCCTGTCAGAAGCGTGCGTTCCGCGCACGACGATAAAACACGGGTAGAGGTAAGCAAGATCGACGGCAAGCTAGGCCGCGAAGCGACAACGAAGACCGCCAACGGTTGCGCGAATCTGGCCGCGAGGCCAGGACTGTCGAATGGATTCGATCATTCGGGACAACGGGAGGCAGCAGGTAAGCACGAAGACCCCAGGATGAAACATCAAAGACCTTGGGTGCATTCATTTACGCAGCAATTAGCACAGAGAGTATCATTTAATCCCTGTTTAACACTTGGTGAACAACAAGGATAAAGTAATACTTTTGCGTTAACCGCTGCGTAAACGAATGTAGGGCTTCCATTTCCTTCTTCTGTCCTGCTTCCTCTGTCTCTTTTTCTGTCAATTGCGTATGGTTGCGTATTAAACCTCGCCTCTCCTGTGCTCCTACTGTGTACGTCGTTATTGTTGGAGTTGGACTCTGCTTTGTTACCTTGCGTCTTCCTTTATGTTACGCTTCGACTATTGCGGTCTGCATGGGCTTGCGCCTGTTAACGTATACAAACAGACACATCCGATACATTGAATCTATGATTCCTGAATCCGTGACATATAATAGTGAATCCGCGAGATATTTTGACCATCGTACTTTGCTAATTGGTTATTGGATAAAACCACTTTTGGATATCTCGAATATTCAGGAATATTCACTGAAAGATTCCCTTTATATAGCCAAGTTCCGAGTATGATGGTTAAATTGATAAAATAACGATCGCAATTATAAAAGTGTACGATGATTACAGGAGTGCACGCGTATACGTAAATTCACGTAAAGCAGTTTTCTGTCGATTTCCTCTGCAGAGTCACTTTGTAGAGATCGATAATCTAATAACGAATTCAATTGGACTCACTGCGCACTGATACATATTAAAACTACGGTACATAATGTAAAGATATTAGATATGTGTTTAATATAAGTATAAATACAGGTTAAATTCTTCACGTGAAATTCTCAATACATTTTATTCTCAATACATTTTATTGTGCTGTTAAGTAAAATATGTATCTTATAATTCAAAATAATTCCATTTCACTTTTAAATTCAGATTAATCAATATACACTTTAATATGCACTGATACGTCCAACCGAATTCGCTATTATTCTCCTCTGAACGGGCCATTATTACGAAATCTTTTTTGTATGCATTATTTTTTGAATGAAATTACAAATTGAATGAGATTAGAAATTGTAAAGTTTCCTTTCGAATTCTTCTAACATAACTTTCTAATTTTATTTTAAAAATAATAACATGGTATATCTATTTAATAATTAAACAATCAGATGAGTAGATTGTAACAACGAATCACACAATAGCATTTTTTGTATAAGCAGACAGAAATTATTCCGTCTTGATAACAATGTGATTTATTAGAAATATTTGCAAGTTTGCAAGTTCAAGAATATATTTAAAAGAGTTATTTTATTTTTATCATCTTCTAAATTCGATTGTAATATAAAATGCTTGATATAGATGTTTCTTTATATTTCTTCATATAGATATTTCTTCATATTTATATACTGTATTGATATTTCTTTGTTATTTGTATACAATTAAATTAGTTTATCGCAAAACAGTTATTTCATTCGAGATTTTACATTTATACTTTTCATTCTATATGTAGAATTTTTTTAAGAGTTAAAGCAAAGGAAATATTGTGCTCGAGTAGACAAACGGAAGTGAATCGTTACAAATAAAAGAATTATTTCAGTTGACTTTAGGATGTGATAAAAACTCAGCTAACTCCACGAACACAATCCTAAAACCTCAGAGTGGGATCGTCAGAAAACTCCGCACATGTAACGTCTTCGTCTCTTATGAGTTACTCACTAACACAATCATCCAATAGCATCGATCGCGTCCTTTTTGTTTCAGTCGGTCAGCACGAGGGCGAGGCGAACGATTACTACTTCAGAGACTCCTTCGACCATTCCTCGTCGGAAAGCCAGTTGTTGGACGCGTCCGGTAAGCCGCATAGCCGTTCGGTCACACCGGTACCGAAGATGCAAAAACTGCAAAATTCCAAGCTCTGCCTTCAACAGCAGCAGCATCATCAGCAGCAACATCAGGGCGTCCGACGCATGGCTAGTAGCAAGATCAAACATAGGAGTTTGCATGTGATCAGGATCTTTATACCGGCGTTTATGCTGACGATCACGGTGCTGTTCATTGTGACAGTACTGGTGTTCGAGACGGACACAACGCTGTTCAACAGCTTGCGTAAGACGCCAGAAATGGTGGCCTTAAGGAGCCAATATTATGTTCCAATCAAGGAGTTCCTGCGGACCAAGCTCGGCCTATTCTGATGTGACAAGATGACCGGACCAAAGTCGTCCTACGTCATCGTGTAGCTTGCTCTCCCTTCAGTGCCAAGTTGCTAGGATGGACTTGTGATTGAGAGTATTTACGGTCCACAAGTCACGGAGAAAAGAACATGCACCTCCTTTCCCTATTATTCCCTTCTTCGTTCTTATCTTCCTTCCCTCGTTGCGCGCTATCGCAACTTGGTTGCACGAACGTAAGTGCTTCAGACCGAATAGATCAAGTGCTACCGGAAGCAGAAGAGAGACGAGAAATATCGCGTTGAAGGGATCAGCCGAGGTTCGAATCTCACGTGAAGAATGCATTCCGAATTCTAATTCAGTCGATAGGAAATCGGAATTCTGTATAAAAAAACAAACTGTACAAAGATTATATTTAATCGAGATGTAAGCAGGATGTATAAAACTGTGTTTATGCGTTTTTTTTTACTGTAATACGCTTATTGTTTTTACGAAAAGTGTTTTACAACTACGCGTTTTATTTTATTAAGTTTCCTTATTATTTAACTTCTCATTATTTAACTCGTTTATATCAATCGCTGTTGACTCATTTGCTACTTCAGCAGGATGTAAATCCATAAAATCATATTTATCTTGTATTAATATTAAGTTCCACTAATGAAATAATTTTCTTTTGCAAGAATAATCACAGTATATACTTATTTAATAAACATTAATAATTAATTTATTGAATACATTGGAATATATGTAATAAATTTTAATATATCTTCATATAGTTATAATGTCTAAAAACAATCTTTTGATCATTATTAATCATCGAGTCATCTTAAAAATAGCATTAACTTGATTTTAAAAATTCGTTATAATAAATATATCACATGAAATTGTAGTATTTTGCGTTAGTTGTATTACAATATTTTATTCATGTCATTATTTGAAAAAAAAAGGCAAATTATAAAATTTGGCTATAAAAAGAGCCCGATTTCATTCGGTATAGGTGATATCTTCCGGATTCGGACGTTATGTATACATACATAGTGCAATGTTGGTTATCGAATGGCCTATCGTGTTATTATAAAAAGAACGAATACAGAAGTGCTCTTTCTTCGGAAATTTTCGCAAAATTTTCTTCATGTATGTCCCCGGCGGATAACTAAAAAAACCGCGCAACAACATAAAGCTACATAAGCGCGCTAGTATAATAGACAAAATAAAAATATTTTAACATAGTGAAGAGATGGAAGAAAGAGCATACATACACAAAGGCGAATATGTAATATATTATATATACACGTCACTGACAAGGCGACACTACTTATAAGAACTTTAGATTATTTTAAACCGTCAACGAAAAGCAATCGTTTCGTAGTTAATTGTAGGCTATATGCGTGCAGCTCTAGTACGAAAATAATGAATATTGTGTGACAGCATTAAATTGATGAGGTTCCTCGCTGATTTCGATCCGCTGTCGGTTTCTTTGCGTTCTCAGATGTGCGCGAACATAGATGCGCTTGATGTGCGTAATCACTTTGTCTCGTCATCTTATTCTATTCGCGAGAGTATAACATCCTTCATCGCGGTGTGCAAATTCTTGGTATACATCTTAAGGACATGTCTTTCCTATGAAAGTGAGATCTATCAGGATCTGCCTTTGCGAATATATCACGTTTAATGAAATTATAAGGAATTTTGGGAAAATTTGTCTTTTAATCTTCGCGTTTTACGTAGGAACAAAAATAAATCGAAAAAGAATCGAACAGAATTAAAACAAATTGAATAATTATACAGCACGTATATGTTAATTTCCGATTTTTAGATAAAAAATTTATAGGTAAATTCTAAACTTATTATTTATTTAGAATTATAAACTTATTATTTATTTCTTTCTGCAAGATTGTACACGGTTTACTGAAATCTTATGTAATTGTATGTATACTAAAATGTATACTTGCATATTTATCTGAATACTTTCGTCTATATGAGTAGGTCCTGATTTGTCTTATTACACCTTAGACTGAATGTCCGCTCCAGCGTTTTACTATCGAAACCGGCAAAATTTTCCTGTCGATAACAAAATTCCTGAAGAAAATAATCGACGATTCTCTTGACTTAGACAGTACCATGTCCAAAATCGGAACTTAAGACATCATTAAGACATCTTTTAGATATTATAAGACATCCTAAAGATTAATGAACGTCTTATCTCCCCATTTTGAATAAATATACTAACTGAGGAGAATCTCCATTAATCATACACAGTACAGTTGACACTTGAGAATAAGGACTTCTAACTCTCGAGTGGACACGCAGCCTCATACTGTCAGCCATTTTTCCTAAAAGTGCCTACGCTATCTTACACCCTTTCGTGTCATTCGATTCGCTCGAAATTCGCCCTAAGCTAAACGAAAATAGGGTGACGCGAGGAAAAAGATGAAACAGAAGCTAAGCTAAATTATTGAATTTCCTGTCGATCTTTGTGTCGAAGAGACGCTCTTCTATCCGCGAAATCTATTTATATCTTGTTGATATAGATTCGCAAAATTCTTGAAATTGATTCTGAAAGATTTATCAACTTGAAGGTATTTTCAATGTTGACGAACATGTCGTTGACAAAGTACAGACGACTCTAGAAATTAGAGTAGTAACTGTGCGAAACACGACATTGCTGTTAATAAAGCAACGGAGGTTCGTGAGATTTTGATCTTTCCCAAGTGAGTGATATGCAAAATCTCTCTTCTAATCTATTATTAGCATTGTTAAAGAAAACGAGCATTTCGGAACATGGAACCTTACGAACTTCCGCGGTTCACTAATAAGCCAGCTGGAATGTGATCAGCTTAAATCAAAATTTAATTCGCTTAAATTGGATAATGTAAACGAACGTTAATTCGAGCAAGAAGGTCACGATTCGTTTGACAGTCAAACACTTTTCATTGGAAAAGAAGAGCGTCATAAGCGATAAGCTAGCTAATTGTATAAATAAACGGATGTCAATTGAATATAATGTAATTCTAGTTATTAATTAAAAGTACTCGCTCGTTGAGCAACTCAATGTAAAAAAGAAGAAATTTAAACAATAACGTGTGGATTAAAATGCGAAAAATTGCTACTTTTTAATCCAAATTTGGATGATCCTCTACAAGCAACTTTTGTGAGTGAAATTATCCGATTATGGATATCAAATAAGCAAAAAAAATTTTTTGCGATGTTCATTTGTTATACTCTCCGAGGCTATTCTCTTGACAACAAAATAATTAATGATAAACTTAAGATTATATAATATCCGAGAGTTTATCTTGACAGAATTACTTTCAATTTCCAAATATTCTCCAAGAAGCATATAAAATAATCAGCCTGGGATTCTTGCTTGTAATTATCGTGACTTTCGATTATTAACAATCGCGCTTCGGAGAGTAAAACTAAGACACCCGGTCTAAAATACAGCAAGTCCAAAGAACAGAATCTGGACAATTGTTCGACGCAAAGAATGGAACGGAATGATATTGTGAGTGTTCAAGATTGTCAGTACGTGGCACAGCCTCTGCGCGATACACTTTTCAGAACTTCCCCGATAAAATTAAGTTATTATAGATAGCAGTTGTATATAAGAAGAAGAAAAGTTCTATAACTAGAACGTTAAAATTGTTAAACGTTAGTGGATTATATGGTTTTTGCGCAACGATTGAAGACAGGCAATACGCAGGAGTCTGAAAGATATAGAAGTAACATATGTTTTCAATAATTTAGACCTAGTTAATAACGTAATCGTGCATCGTGCATCGGTGACGAAGTCGATATCAGACGTTATAATTAATAATAGTAACTTGATTCTATAATTTGGGAAATAGTCGAAAATTTAATTTATATCGAGATAGCTAATAGATCATAAACATCTCTTGGTTTAATTTTTAATAAATAAAGAAAAATTGAAATTCTTTTGAGATTATAATTCTATTATACATATGTACGATATTTTGAAATCGTTGTATGATGTAGTTGCGCAGATGTGAAAAATTCAACGTTAAAATATCTCCCTTTTATGATATTCTATTATCAATAAGATTTTTTTGTATCATCGGTTGACATTGTTGCAAGTCACGTTTCGTCCTTTCTATAAATTAATCATAACATAATGCGCGTTGTGAGCATACGGAACTGCAAACGACAGCAATCTTCAATTAAGATTGCGTACATTGCGCGTTTATAAACAATTTGTCTTGTTCTTCGCACGACTGTAAAATCCCAAATTCGTTTTCTCGTTAAGCCGTAAAATTCGTAACACTTTTCTGACGCGCAAATCGGTGATCATATGTACTTGATGCTGAACACACGGTTATACGTCAATTGTTATTGTAATTACTTGATATCGCTGCCGAAATGTGCGGATCTTTATGTAAATGTACATCTAGCCTACTACATTACTTTTAATAGTCGAGTTGTTGAGATTCTCGGGATTTATTCGTTAGATATTTATTTGATAACTTATTGATAAGAGAGTAATTTATTCGCTGTAGCTGCTATGTAAGTGAATTTCAATCGAATCTTTGTACGGACGCGACTGCAGGAATAATTTAACAGAGGGCTAAATACTACGTTGTGTACAAATATGACGGTGGATGTTGGGTGTAAATGCAATGTTAATTAAAAACGGCCGACGTGATGACAAGAATGGAGCTCTGCGCTAATCAAAACGAAATAACGATGATAATCTTTCTACAATCTCCATTCGTATGTACACTTTTTGTACGCTTGCAAATTGTAGCAAACAGTTGTAGTCGTATGAGGGGTGCGTTTTTTTTGGTCTGTTAGTTCTTGAAATTTTGTATCGCATGCATGAATAAACAAAACATTTCATTGCAACGCGCGAAGTGAAATATTTAATAGGATATAACATCCAGAGTTCTGTGGCTTCCTTTCAACAGCAAATCGAACTGCAGATTCCTACATTTAAACTTCCTCCAGCGGATAAAAATAAAATATGAATTGAGCATTAACTTTTGTAGTCATAATTATAATCAGTTATTCAAACTTTGCTGTAAAACAATTGGGAAATGTATAACCCAGGAAACAAGGTGATGTTGTTGTTATTTTGACGACGTCAAATAATATCGGTTTGTTTCCCGGAAAATTAACAAATTTATTTTGTTTAAAGTATAGTACGCGTTATAGTACGCTTATTGAAAATACGAGTAACATAGTATTAACAGAGATACCAAAGTTGACAGCAAAGTAATCTAATCGACAAAGATGATAACAAAAAATTACAACAACGCCTTACTTAGTCACGCGCGCAATTTAAAAGCGAAGATATCATTTCGTCAATATATAACATCACGAATGAGACCGCATAATGCGATGTGCAGATATAATTGTGATTCATCGTGTCGTGATTAAAAAAATCGTGGTCGCCGTTTTTTCCGTTCCTCATATCCAATGTGTGTTTCATAGACAATACCAATCCTTCATTTTCGCGATTAAGCTAACAACTAGATTTCTAATAATATCTCTAAAATCTATAGAGTGGAATTTAATTTCTAAAGACTGACAATTGCGCCAATGTTGAAAAAGAATGCCTCAATTGTCAATTTTTAAGAGTGAAATTTCACTCTATACACTGAGATTCCACTCTGAAGATCTTTTAGAGAGATTAATTTCGCGATAAAGCGTAAAGTTGCGAACGATTTTTAAGCGCTAACTAACGGCTGCGTCTTTAAAGATATTAATTTCTTAAAGCTATAATCTCGCCGCAAAGATCAGGCGACTGCGTCCCGCGAAACTGGGACGAGTTCATCCGTGGAAAGTGAATTAACAACGGCCTTGAATTATAAACACTGCTTGGCAATCCCACGGAGAGAAGACTACGTAGGCTATACCTGCCCGTGAAAGGAGAGTACCACCTGTTATTGATGTTTTGCTAGGACCTAATACCAGAACGGCCGTTAGCGGTTATCACTACGACATGTATACAAACATCAATAAGCATCGAGTCAACTTTCACGTAGAGAAGTATGTCGATTTCCCCTTTCAGTCATTGTTATCTCTACGCAACATCAATGTTTAACTGACAAAATCAAATCAGTTAAGCAAAGAAGTTAATAAACTAAGTAAATAGAGATCTCACCACTTAATCGTGGAGAGGCGCGCGTTCTTCTATACGCGAGTCTCTCGGAAACCAAATTAACCTACTCCATCACGAGGTAAAAAGCAGAAAAGATTGCAGCTAGTACGCGCGCTATAATTAAGAAATTTATATAAAGTAGAGTCGATCGTTCTAAGAGGCTCGTATATAATACAGTAAAACTCATCGTAATTCAATACACGTTTAAAATTATACACGCAACTCACACGAGAGGATACTGTGAGGCGTGCAGAATCTATATATATATAGATTCCTCGCACAGAGAAAAATTTTTCATTTTATTGCTAAGAAAAGTGATTGTTCAATTTACTTTCTTCCTTTTAAGTAACGATTATCTTCGACAAAGAATATTTTCTTGATAATAATTTTAAAAGATGTTTATTTTAAGTTTTAAAAAAATTATTATTATTATTATGTTTAAAAAAAAAATAAATTCTTGTTTTATGTACATAAAACAAGAATTTATTTTTCTTTTAAAGAATATTATAAAATTAATTGAAGAAGCGACTCTTTATTTGGAGTGCTTTCCAATAAGAGACTTGGATGATAAAATGTGTAACACAATAAAATATTACATCCTTGTTGTTTGCTACTGTTAAACAAAGACGAAACGTTGTAGAATTATCTCTTGCTGAAAAACAGCAAATCAAATTTGTCTTAATAATCTTGATTGAAATATTAAACTTATTGAATTGAGAATATCCTTATAAGCGCATAATATTATTTGATATTAAGTAATATTTTAGACATATTTAAAATATTAAATGTAACATTTTAAGAATATCGTAATAAAAAAGTATATTAATAATATATTAAGTAATATTCTCGAAAAATTAAATTAATGGAAGGTTATATGTCCTCCTAATAATATTGCATAATTATTGAAAGTAACATTATTTAATGGTACTATAATATTGTATAAACATTAAAAAGTATTACAAAATTTATTTTAATTTGTAAAACTGTTACAATTGTTTAGTATACGTATACGTTTAAAGACTGAAAGTAATTTTGGCGCACAATTGTAGAACTGAATATGTACTCAAAATCATATGAAAACATTTTTTTAGCACAAAATGCAGCATAAACTGATAAGAACTTTTCGTTACTGGAATGTGAATTCAAATTGCACTAAATTAAGAATAATTAATATTTATAAATATTTTAATAATAATTTCAAGGATATTAAGATATAATACCTAAGATATTATATAAGTGGACATATAACCTCTATAGAATACTCTCATAATATTATTAATATGGTATTTTCGAAATATTATAATAACTTATTTTAATTTTTTAATAATAACATTCATATAACATTCTGGGAATATTTTGCGCTTATAGGGATATTTTGAATAAATTTGATACATTTGATTTGGATGAACTTATGATAGATTTGTGGCTAAATAAACTTTTGAAATACTTGAAAGTTACAAGTAATTATAACTTGCTGATAGTAAGTATTTTTCTGTATAGAGCATATGCCGTGGACACGGCGCGTTACGCCTCTTACAAAAGCAACGTGTGCATCCCAACACCGGTACGGCTAACGGCGGTACCCTGTCATGTGACTCACCGCAGTCGTTCAGTCCGCGACGGGCTACGAAGCCGTCGACATCGACCGTGTCTTTTACGTATGCACGTGTGTTTTCCAATCCCGGCGTGCCTTTGCCTTTAAATATAGAGTTGATTGAGCGGTCGGTGATCACCTCGGTGTGTCACGTGCGTCATTTGTGTGACGGCGACATGATTCGAAGCAGTTGAGATTGCTTGCTTATTGCTTAGGTGATACTATCCGCGGTGACGATTTCACTGGATCTGCTTTTTCAATTTCAACGATATGGTAATTGAAGATAATATTTAATATGTAATTAAACAAACGAAACAGTGCCATTGATTTCAGTTTTTTGAGCTTTGAAATTTGTCTGAAATATTGAGGGGAAATGGAATATTAAGTTTCGAAGAGAGACCATATTATTATAATAAATAGATAAAGGCTCGCGTTATTATCATTAAAAAATATAATTTTGTTTTGAGTTTTATTTAATTATTATTATTTAAAAGTCTACACGAATTGAAAAAAAATTGTCTAGATACACATAATACAAGAATAGAATTTAAATTTAATTAAAACAAAGAATATTAAAGAAATATATGATGTAATGGTGTTGTAAAATTATGGATTCATATCAAGACTTTGATATATAAATATGTTCAAAGAAGCTACAATATCTGTGGATATTCATCTTAAAGTATCTTATAATGCATTTAACGATGTATCAAATCACAGAGATAACTCACAAATTGTGTAGCTTCTCTTCTGAAGAAAATCTCCGAGGAGGAGATTTGAGCTTTCCAAATTAAGTATTATAAATATATGTTAAATTAAGTATTATAAATATATATTCTGTCATATTCAATTTGATCTCAAAGTAAACTTTAAATTCAGCTCAGATTGTCTCGCTTTGACTCTTGAATCGTAAATGATCAAGTATCATGTAGTTAAATGATGTCAGAAATTTTCCCATCTCGAAGTTCTTACTTTCGACATAAGTGTTATGTACGTATATGTGTGTGTGCGCGTGCGTGCGTGTGTGTGTGTGTGTGTGTGTGTAAAGAAATATAAAGAAATATTAAATAAAAAAACTTGTGTATAATATCGAGTTAAGCAAGAAGCTTTTTTAAAGAATTTTTTAAATGCTCTTAACTTGATTGTGCACAAGTCTTTCCAGTTATAA
>NW_017259535.1:271637-278177 GCF_001594045.1 Atta colombica | reverse complement strand
ATATATATATATATATGGAGCGACCGTAGAATTGCTAGAATTCATGATCTTCGCGTGATGGTCGTGTCGCGAATGCGTATCCTTGCCTCCCGCCTTTCTTTGTCTCGTGAACGGGAAGTGATTCATTTTCTTATGGCTCAATGGCAAGACTAAAATGCTTCAACGTCGAACATGATGCAGGAAACAACTTTCATGAAGCGAGGGCGATTGATTATTCTCATTAATTAAAGTGCAATCTTTGTAACGCAGTATTATGTTTCATCGCTCACGAATCGAAGAAGACATTAGAGACGATTTCCAAATTAATTGGAAATCTATAATTACCCCATTTTACATTGAATATCATCGTGTTGTGTGCGTGCAAGGACATGCTCGCATAAATTACCCTCGAGAGAAAATATAGTCACGTCGATGACGTATTTAATATACGGATCGGTGAGCGATTCATTTCTAAGAAATCCATTAATCATCAAAGGATTCGGATTTTTGAAATTATTAGTATTGCATTTTGCAGATCATCAGAATATTTTAATCTTACTATTTTTTGTTTTAATAATCTTTTTATTTAATACACATTTATAATAATCTTTCTAATGTTTAGTCTTAATATTTCTTAATGCTTTCGGCATTGGAAATCTTAACGGAATGGTTAATCTTTCGAAGTTGAAGACACCAAAATCTGTAACACAGCTATTGATACTGTTTGTAAGATCTATACTGTAAGATCTATACTAATTTTGATTAATTAAAAAAATACTTAATTTAATTTATGTCAATTAGAAGACTTAATTTCAAGGAACCAAAATGGCAAGTAAATCGTATAAAAATAGAACATAATTTATATATAAAAAAAGAATAACTAATAACAATAATTAAGTATATTTTGGCAATTATAATTTGTATTAGATCGACGAGAATAAATCAATTAAGAAAAATAATCTTATTTTCGATCGAAATTTATATACAAAATTTATATTCGAAATTCTGATATAATAAATAAATTTTAATTTATATTCAAAATTCTGATATAAATAAATAAATTTTAAAAAGAATAATCCAAATATATACAGACATAAAGAAAAACGAATTGTTTGACGCTATTGACAAAGAGATTAATAACCGAGTTTAATATCTGACTCTCCCCGTCAATTCCGGAAGAACAGTTAAAGATATAAGTTCTGTGCACTGTCATACGGTAAAATTGGTTGCTGGCGATCGAAATTTTCAATGCAATATACACTCCAACCGCTGCCTAATAAATTTACAAAATAGGATTATGCAGCATTACACCTCGCGTGCTCACACGCTCTGTGAATCACGTTTTCCACGACTTTAACAGGTTCGTTGAACTAGTTTGCATCTTTCCCTCTTCTTCCTCGCTCCGTCTCTCACTTTCGAAAGCGAAGTAGACATCTCAGATGAGAGGCTTTCGTAGGCGATCTCTATTTGGCTCGAACAGTTAAAGAAACGATTGTCGTCATACGGTCGCCATGTACTGGACGTTGTCATCTGTATAAGTGCATCTTGGACTGAATGACGTTGACAATTGCATTGGCGATTGTTGAGGACGGATTTCAAGGAGAATATTTATAAATTGTTTTATCATCTATATTGCTTAATGTTTCATGTATATTGTTTCTAATCGATTCGACAGTCCGACGAATATATTTCCGGTAAAAGTTGCATGTTATCGATATTTATTAGAACAGATATTTGCCATTATAACAAAACTAAGAAATCCGAAGATATGTTCGCAATAATATTGGGTTGTCCGAAAAGTTCGTGCCGCAAAAGATTTAAATTTAATAAATGTATACTAAAATTTAAATCTTCTGCGTTTCAATTTTCCTTCAAAATCGGCACGAACTTTTCAGCCCCCAACCCAATACTATAACTGCAATTTCTTTCAATTTTTTGGCGTTTGTATCGGATGCGACATCAGCCGATAATTTCATTCACAAGGCAAAATTCTCTTCAATTGGGATTTACGATATCTAATCTATGGACTGTCCAATTCTGGAAATCAGAGCGATCATAACGGTGTAAAGTATAATAGAGAAGGAGAGAGTGGGCGGGAAAGAGAAGAATCGTCATTGATGCGTGTAATGACGTATCTTAAAAGCTCTCCCAATAAGGTATGCCTATTGGTAACCTCCGTACCTTCTGAGAACACTTTTACAACTGTTATTATGCGCTGGGAATTTTACGGTTGTGCACATTGAGTACACCGACCGATATAATCCGAAATATCCTGTTATGATTTGCATTTACGTTATGACTTTTCCGTCGTAGAGATCGGTAAACATTTATTTAAAGATACGTGATGGAGAAGGGAAGATTTATTAAAGAGCCATCAGAGAGTTGATTTTTATTAAGATGTGATGGGACTCTCAATTTTTTTCTTTTTTCTTTTATAACGATACGCATCATGATACACTGAGAGGAAAAAAATAGTTGTAATTTAACTATTAATATAATTATCATAACATATAGTCATTTTTTGAAATAAATATATTTACAGTTATTTTAACCGTGCAAGTTAGTCAATTGTGTTATTACAATAATAACAGTCACACACCTCACTTGAAAATCTTTAGTTTTTTGTCTTAACAAATTTTTTAATTATTATTATCACATAAAAAGTAGTGAACTTCACTATAATTCTAATTGCATTTACTGAAGAGAAATATTTTAATTACCATTTATATCTTGATATTTCTACTATATTATTATATCTATTATATTAATATAGGAAATTATCATAATTTTTATTGTAATACAATTTTTTCATGTTTGAGAGAATTAAAATATAATTATTATTATCGACATTATAGCAGTAATAACCGTAAAAATGAAGTTCCTAATTATTTTACCATGCAATTATAGTTACTAATACCAAATACTTTTTTCTTATGTATAGTCACGTAATTTAATTGAATCTATTATTTCAATTCGATTCAATTAGAGGTAACTGTAGAATGACGCGCGGCGCGCATTCAATTTTCATCCTCGATTGCTGGAAATTTCGTGACGATAACTCTCGCCAAAAAAGAGATCGTTATCGCAGAAGTGATTAAGCAACGCGTTATCAGAGACGTGCAAATATGAGTCTAGCGGAACGATAGCACAAGCACGTCCTTGCGATGCGTGCTTATAACCATTGTTAATTGTTCCGAAGGATGCAAGCGATAATAAAGTTAAGGGACGCGTGTTCATCTTGTTGTCCGAGCCGGTCTGGAAATACCGATTCGTGCGTACTAACATTTGAGACCAAGGCTGAGCATGTATTTGAAATACTTTTATTTAAAACACACTATTTGCAATACAAGCGTATTTTGTATTGTTTATTTTAGCGGATCACATAAAAAGTATTACATATTTTATATTTAAAATCGAAAGATTGAAAGCTTTTTGTATCTTGTAATTCAAATAATAAGGTTGATTATCAATATTAAAATACTTTCATAATCTTTTGTTATTAATACTGAAATATAAAATACAAAATACTTTTATATGCTCTCATGAAATACAAAATACAAAATATTTTCATGTATTCCGAACAAACACAAAATACAAAATATAATTATCTTATCTATACTATTCTTTAAATAAAAGTCAGATAAGTTTCAAATACATGCTCAGCCCTGTTTGAGACACACATTTATTCTACAACGCCATAAGATAATATTTCTGAGAATGATCTCCGAATGCATTTCTCTATCAGCGGATGTCTCCACCTGCCATGAGTCACAAAACTACTTCTGAGATTTAAAAAAACGGTAATTCTAAAACTTAAACGATCATTTTCTGCGTCGAATTATTATCGGGAAAACTTTTAGAACAGGAGCACAACATATAAGGCATAAGAAGACTAATCATAGTCTTTTATTTCATGGAAAGAAAGGAAATGAAGGTACATTTTCTTAAGCATTATGAGTTATACGTCATGTGTTATGTAAGATTCTGTGTCTCCTGCTTAATTCTTTTTTCCCGCTTTAAGTCTATTTTTTCTAAATAAGCAAATTAAAAAAGTTTCATTGGATAAGATTTCTTCCTTTGAGACAATTTTTTCAAAATGCGAAATATATATAAAATACTGTATACTATAATATCATTGTTTAAATACATATTATCGGAAACTATCAATAGATACCATCATTAAAATGATTTTTATATATATCTACACGTGTGTCACGTGATATATCCGGTTTGAATCCATTATTTGATATTGTCGACTTATTGATAACAAAAGATAGAAGGTGTTATCATCTGGCTGACAATGAACGATTTGTTGTGCGCAATGTATGTCATTACAAATCGACAAAAAACAGATACGTTCGATTAAAGAATTACATTTTATTAAAACAATAAATATATATCTGACGTATTTTTATAATAAGTTAAATTCTTGTAAAAATCATTCAAAAAAGTCGGAAATAGAATTATTAGTCCAGTATTTATAATCAATTCTTACACTGTTAAATTTATAATGTAATATTATACCCAATTTGAGTTTTTAATTATTTCTATAGATCGTCATTGCTTCTATTTAATATAACGTTAATTAATTTAACTAAAACAATAGAATTAAATAATTTAACTAAAAAAAGTGTATGAAAGTTGACTCAAATTTAATTTATTATTTACTAAATGCATACGTTAACATGGATGTAGATCACTTTGAACCTAGCCATTAGAAATGATTGATTTACATTTTGATGTATTTATATGTATTTGTAAGTTAAAAATAATAAAATGTTATTATACTCCATCTTGATTTAATATACTCTTCATCTTGTTCAATCTAAGAATTAGAGAAAGATTAACAGTAAATGAAATCTAGATTAAAGTTAATTTATATTGATGGAAATGGACACTAGATGGACTTTCGTTTAAACAGAAAATGAAATGGATTGATCTTCTAATATATAAACAATTTACATAACGATGTATCGTGTAAAATTTATCAGTATAGTTTCCATGCGAAATGTGACAGAAAGATCGATGTCCGCGACAGAGTAATAGAGCGATATCTCGTTGACCATGCCGGCGGAACTGCGGTGAACGAACAGTTTCATTGCGGTGGAAACCGTGAAATCATGCTTCTGCTTTGGTCCGGCACGCGCGGACCTCAACAAGAGAGAACGTTATGCGATCGATCGCGCGGTCAGTAGCCCCATCGGTCATAATTAGCTGACCCTATAACGGCCCCGCCGATCAAATAACTCGATTGCAAGATTACCACACGCTTCCATTGTCAACGAAATTCGTCTGCCGTCGAAATGGCGACGATGAGAAACTTGCAAGCGTGACCATTCTCTCTCATCTCGTTAGGCATTGTTAACTGAACAAATGACATTCCCGTCGCTTTTTATACGGACTAACGAAATCTCTTTTTCTTCTTCTTCTTCCCTCTTTTCTCTTTTTAACTTTCCTTGTGAGGCTTGTGAGGCTTTATGAGGTTTACGAGATCATTCGCATGTCGCATAGTCGGGCGAGTTTGCTTCGCCATTACTAATTGGACCAAGATGTTAACGAGGCGGCATATGGTGGATCGATAGTGATGTGTCTTAATTCTAGAAAGAGGGGAAGGAAATTATATTACAAACAGCTTACATATATATTATTTATATATTTTTACAAGATAAAAATGATGATCAATCTTTAATACTTATGATTGGGTCATTTGTGTCTTGCATATTTTTTTTCAAAAACCTACTCAAGTAACATACGAAAGTCAAGAAAAAATCAAAATAACATTATTTTGATTAATACGTTATTCATACAACACAGAAGGACGTATCAGAAGGATACAGAAAGTTGCAGAAACATTGCAGAAATGATTTCATTGAAATATTACAATATTGCATGGTGGTTGCGAAACGTTGCTGAATCATTGTTCCAAAATTCCAACAATGTTATGTCCGCTTTTTGTTATATTGCAACAAAACGTTCCAGCAATATTGCAATGTAATGTATTTCGATAAATTTTTTAGAAGACTAAAATGAAAACTATTTCTATACATATATCTCACTAACTTTAATTTTTCTACAAATCACATTTCTAATGATATGTGCTTTCCAAAAGCAGTTTTTTATGATAAAACATTCCAATAAAATATTCCAATAAATATAGTATTAATTCTGAAGGATAAATTTATTCATAAGCATGTATGTGCCCCAAACAAACTACAAATATTATCAACATTAATATAATAATACAATCGCTTGGTAAGCTTAATCATGGATTAAGTTAATCGCAGTGATTCTTTTTAATTTGAAACCATTCCGAATCAATTGAAATCGATTAAAAAATGACGGTATAAAATTTATCAATAAAGTTCAGGCGCTGGTTTATTCTTCACGTTCACATCAGACGTAAATACATCATCGATCACATAATTAATATTTCGATAAATCATTTTCAGCAGTTTAATTGCTTATCGTCTTATCGATAATAATTCGTTTTGATTGTATCTAAACTCGATATTATACAATCTTTTGATTTCATATTAAAAATAAATATAAAACTTAGCTAAT
>NW_017259535.1:266147-271537 GCF_001594045.1 Atta colombica | reverse complement strand
TATTAATTATTATATCATAAAAACGACTGTAATTAATCTAAAAAACAGTGCTACATAAATATTGTAAAACTTATATTTTTATATTATTATTATAACAATTAAAGAATTACAGTTTTGCAATGTTTATGGAATATTACAAGCATATTACTGACATTTTGCAGGCATATTGTGGCATTAATTTACATTTCTGTAATATTTCTGCAATGTTACATTGCAATCTGCAATATTGCAACATTGCAGCAATATTGCTTCAATCTTCTGAGCTATATGGGTATAATAACGTCAATAAATGTTCAAATTTTATAACAAACAACCATTATTATGTAACAAAAAAACTTATTTTGACTTTTATGTTATCAAAATAAAATCATAAAAATAATATGTTAGCTACATCAATTTGAAGTTTATGCTTTACAAAAATATAATACTCAGAATCCTTTGTCCATTAATCCGTTAATTCGGTGGATTATATCAAACGATCGTTTAAAATGCAATTAATTTGAAGCCTCGCTAGAGCAGTTACGAAAGAAGTTTCTGTCTCGTGACATTATATGGTATACTCAATACTATATACGAAATTTGTTGAAAAAGAATCGCTCGGCCGGAAGTATCATCATATACGCTGACTACGATTTCTCTCGCGTTCTCTAATACTGCGTGCAACTGAGAATGCTTCGTTTCATCATCATCACACCGGACTTCCTTATTCGCCACTTTTTTTACATTTTTTTTTTTATGGTCTTACTCAATACGCTTATGTTTGTACATAAGAAATCCAAGGGCAGTAAGTAAGAACGGTCATAAAGAAAAGAATGTAAAAAATGATCACTGTGTCATTTATGTCTCTTATAGGAAAGCACTCTAAAGTAAATAGAGGATATAAAACAGAAAGAAGAAGATTTTATGTCGTAGAAAGAAGAAGAATTCTTCGACATAAAATCTTTTGTTAATATTATATAGAAATGCCAAAGAGCAGAAGTCAGATCAGTTTATGTCAACATTTGTGATTTTATTGACACTGTTTGCTGTTATAGTGACCCAATAAACTAAATAAATGTAAAATACTTTAAAGAGTATTACTTACGGAATAAAAAATATTGAAACGCGTCTATTGCAATATAAAATCAAATTTTGATAGGTTTGCTATATATATATATAAAAAACGCTATATATATATAAATAATACATTAATGTTCAAGTATAGTATCTATTATAAGCCATTGCGCGTGTTAAAAGGGCATAGTAAGAGTGCTGGACTGAACCCTTGCTGAAAGAGGAGCGGAAGCGATCGATGAATCGACGATCCGTGAAACGTCCGTCAGAGCGAATAAGCACTTCTGATATTCACGACACAGAAATTGTAATTGGATTCGCAATCCGCGACGTTCACCGATTTCTCGTGTGTCGCTGCGTCCGTAATTTTCATAAATTCGCGATAGTATAAGGTAGTCAAACGTGGTCTCACTAATCAAAATCAATTTATTTTTTATCCTTAGGTGTACCACTGGCAAAGTCAAAATGTCAAAATTTCTGGGGTGGACGATATGGTTCTTCTACCAAAGATCAATGAAGATGCCATCATCGAGAACCTCAGGAAGAGATACATGGACGATTATATATTTGTATCCTTTTTTATGTAAAATAATTATGCGTAATTTTGAAAAGACATTTTAAGATGGCTTAATAATAAACTGTAACAAATAATTCATAAATGTTCCTTAAAATGCTATCAGACGTGTATCGGACCCGTATTGGTGTCGGTTAATCCTTTCAAACAAATGCCATACTTCGGAGAGAAGGAAGTCGAAATATATCAAGGCGCGGTAAGAGTGAAAATTCTATTTTTCTCGTTAGAAAACATAAGAAAAGTCTATGTCATTTTAGGCACCGTACGAGAATCCGCCGCACATCTATGGATTGGCGGACGAGATGTATAGAAACATGCTGATCGACAACGAAAGTCAATGCGTTATTATTAGGTAAACTGACAAACGCTACTTGCATTAAAATAATCTTACCTTAATAAAAAAATTTCAATAAAATATTTATACATTATTTGATATTTTGAAATATTTATTTAACATATTAATCGAATATTAATTTAACATATTAACTGAATATTAATTTAATATATTAATCGAATGTTAATTTAATATATTAATGGAACAATTTGATATGTTAATTGAATTATTAATATTAATTTAATATATTAATTGAATATTAATTTGATATATTAATTAAACATTAATTTAATATATATATCGAAAATGTGCTTGTTATGTTTCGATCTTTACTTTGCAGTGGTGAATCGGGCGCTGGAAAAACGGTTGCGGCGAAATATATAATGTCCTACGTGACGAGGGTGAGTGGCGGAGGAAAAAAGGTACAGAAAGTAAAGGACGTGATCTTGGAGTCAAACCCACTTTTAGAAGCTTTCGGCAACGCGAAGACAGTGAGAAACAATAACAGCAGTAGATTTGTACGTTTCAAATTGTACTCGAATTGATTCACTAGTTTTTACTAATTTGTTAAATGTACTACAGTCGACAAAATTATTATACTCGAACAGAAATAAAGGAAATCTTAAATTTTCAGGGAAAATACGTTGAGATGCAATTCGGGCCGGGCGGTCAGCCAAACGGTGGAAAAATTTCGAATTTTCTTTTGGAAAAATCAAGAGTAACTTGCCATAATCCCGGCGAGCGGAACTTTCATATATTTTATCAGTTAGCGATGGGCGCCAATCAAGAAATGAAAAGTGAGTGATCGATTAAGACAAAAGTATCGGTGACAAATAAAATTAGTATAGTTTAGAAAGATAATAAAAAAGTATTTAAATTTTCTAGCTGAACTTGGATTGACGGATCTCGATTATTATCAATATTTGAGTTATGGTGGTAGTTATAGAGTGGACGGCACAAACGATGCGCGAGATTTTCAGGAAACTCTTAAAGGTACGTAATTAAAATGTATCTCACAGTGATAATTAATTTCTGTGCAATTATAATTAATAGTATAATGTTTCATAATTATTACAGTACATTCTTGTATCTTTCTTCCTGATTACTAATAGACTTCGCTAATTTAATACGTTACTTTAATAATTATGTATTGTTTAATGTCTACAGCGTTGAGTGTTATGGAAATGAAAGACGCAGAAGTAATGGATATATTCAGATTAGTAGCTGGAATTCTTCACTTGGGAAATATACAATTTGTTGAAGACGGCAATTATTCCCAAATAGCTGATAAACACTGTAAGCTATTCTACATGCTAATTAAGGTTGCTTTCCAATATTTACTGTCCAATATACTGAAAATCTTATACAGCATTGTATTACATACCTTATATATGTAAATTTTCAGCATTGACAGTGAATACAATGAATCGAAACTTAAAAAATAAAATATGTATGAGATAATATAACAATTACATAACTTATCTCTTATATAATCGATAACTTATATAATCGATAACTTTGTATATAAGTCGCATAAAACATATTTATCCATATCTTATCATACTATATATAAACATTACTAATCGATAATAAAATAAGTTTTAATATAATTTCTGCGCGTATTTGTATTATTATTTACATTTTCTGCTTTTTTAAAAATCTGATTCTAATTGTATGCTTTTAGTTCTCGAGTTTCCAGCCTACCTCTTTAGAATCTCGGCAGAACAACTGTCACACAAATTGATTTCTCGAGAATTCGAGTCGAAATGGGGAAGTCAATCCGAAAGTGTAGATGTGATGTTGAATGTAGAACAGGCGCTTTATACGAGAGACGCTTTAGCAAAGGACATCTACGCTAGGCTTTTTGACTACTTAGTTAAGGTGTGGCAGAGTACTCAAAGTATCAAAGTTTATTTAAAATGATTAATTTTTTAATTATATAGAAGAATCGCGTATTTTGCGCTGATTATATAATCTTATCTGTCAGAGAAAAATCGGTAAATAATTAACTATAATTAAATTAATTAAAATTAATTATAATTAAATTAACTATAAAGAAAATAATTAACTATAATTTTATTTCTTTAATTTTTTTAAAAAGAATTAATTGTTTTTATTTGATATAAGAAATACATTTAAGAAATATCTATTTTAATTATATCAATGTAATCTTTTGAACCCAAAATTATCGCATAATTTTAATTCTGCTGGTTTATTCAAATTTATATGATACCGTTTGAATTGATATGATTATATAGGAAATAAAAAAAAATTTTCACAGAGAAAAGATCTTACAATTAGACGAAGTTATCAAATGCCAAAGAAGAAAGTTTTTAAATAAAATATTAGTAAAAGAATAAATTATATTCTGGTTCAAATAAATCCGAATAGATCAGCAAAACTAAAATTATGTTAAAAAACATATTTAGTTCTTCTGTTATTAATTAATTGATAATTTTACAGAAAGTCAATTCAGCTATGGAAACAAACTCGGATGGATACGAGATTGGAATTTTAGATATATATGGCTTCGAGATTTTTGAGAAAAACGGCTTTGAGCAATTTTGCATAAATTTTGTGAACGAGAAATTACAGCAGATTTTCATTGAATTAACATTAAAAGCAGAGCAGGTAAGTTCTTTCGTTATTATTGTTCTCTTTATATTTCACGTTAAAGTAGACTCGGTGTCTCTTTGTTAAGGATAAACAACAAATTGGCAAAGAATAGGAGTAATAAAAATATTTTACTGGCTACGCGCTTATATATATGTTACACACACACACACACACACACACACACGCGCGCGCGCGCGCGCACACGCACATACACATTCTCTAATTCTATATTAGTTAACTATATATATTACAAGTATATATTAATCTGTATAAATAATAATATTTATATATTTTTATCATGAGTCGTTATATCCGGTATATTATAAATTAAGGATAAGACTAATATTAGAACATCAAATTTAACTTTGCAACTTTAAATATTCTCTGAGATATAATAATTATCTCTATAAAATTAGCATTCTATTTCCAGAAATTTCCGATATGATTGAGCTTTGGCTTTTCTCATATTAGATACTGATTCTAACTAAAATAAAAAAATAAAATAAATTTTCCAATCATTCTGTACAATAGAAGACATGAAGACAGTTTTTCGGAATTCTATATTAAATAATTACGAGATGTCCTAAATTTATATTTAATCGTTAAAAATATTTTTGTGTATCTTTAGAGAAAAGTTAGAACTCTATTAATTGTATCGAATTCTGAAAATACTGAAAACAGAGCATTTATTTCACAAAAAGCTGAAGATAATATTTTTTAATGCAATCACAGCTAACGAGATATTTGAAATTTTATGATGTTTACAAAATATCATTCTACAAAAAACATAAAAATTTTGTTATTCATATAACA
>NW_017259535.1:257390-266047 GCF_001594045.1 Atta colombica | reverse complement strand
TATATATATATATATAAAATTCATGATTTGAAAAAAGAAAGATTTGAATAAATCAATGTTAATGACTATTGTGTAATTAATATAATTAATTACGTTAATACAATTATGTTAATTACATGGATTAATATTTTATTTCAAAATATTAATCCAACAAGTCATCAAATCAATCTTCTTTTTCGTACTTTAAAATAAGAATGAATTAAGTATAATAAAAAAAAAGTCTTCAGAGTTCGCGATTAAGTTCATACTTTTCGAGGAAGTTAATTTTTTCGTTTTTACAGAGATATTTGATTTTACTCTTCGAAACTGTATCCTGGCAGGATATCTGTCCTCCTAAGTGCGTACCTCTGCACAGGCGTGGTCTGTGCCATCAGGATCCGTCCATAGACTTTGCTGGGCGGCGCGGGTATCTGTTTAGGTAGTTCACTGGACGTAACCATGGAATTCTCCGTGGTCGATGGTTCGTCCGTTCCATAAAACGTTGTTCGATCATTCTTACCGATTTCGTCATTTCTCAGAACAATACCGTCAACGCGACGATCGAATTTCTTGGGTGGTCGAATCTTCTTATCCCGCGTCTTCCTCTCAAAGTCGGTCTGCCTCTCAAAAGGTCGCGTGACCCTGAGGTATCCTACCGCACCTTCGCTCGGAGTTGCCATAGACGAGGCATTAGTATCCTTGCGAAAGGAGCCACTGTGTCCTCGCACGTTCACATAGACCTTAGGCCGGCCACTCTTCAAATAGTACAATTTCTCGTTAAGATTCGGCAGCTTTAGCGGATTCAACGATGGACGTTTGTCATTGTCGAAGGTGTCTAGACGATAATTCGGACTTAGACCCATATCTCGCACACCAAGAATAGAGTGCGGGATCACCTCGGGATTCGGGTAGCCATTCGGCGTTCGCTCCGCAGCGACGCGTTGCTCCTCCTTCAGCACCGTCCGCATCAGACCCTGCAAATTTGCGGCATCCATCTCATCCGCGCCCTGCAGCTCAATCTCGAAGAGCCTGCAAAGAGAGAAGAAACTCAATTTTATTTAATTTCATATAGATTATAGCTTTTTGCTAATATACAGAATGAAAATTGATATTGAACGGATGGAACTTTGAGATGCTGGATAATCAACCGTAAATACACGGTATGAGTAGCAGGTAGGAATAGCATAGCTAATCGGATATTAACGGTAGGGATCGAGCGAGAGCGAGAAATTACTTTTTTATTTTCACGATATTACGAGGTTAATCCGATCGCAATTACAGGTGTCATTATTGAGAAATGCCTTTCTGCCCAAACTCGCGGATATTCGCGATTATTAAACCGCAGCGATCGCGGCCGCACGAAGAAGAGACTCGAGAGACAATCGGTTTGTCCAGCTTTAATCGCGCTTACTATTTTGCTTTCAAAATTACCGGTTGCGCCCAGCGTATCGGTGTCTGAAGATACGAATTGTGGTCACGTAAATCTACCATCGTTGAAATTACACAGAAGCAATTACCCGCTTGGATTTCTCACGTTTCTCGTGCGCCGCAACGAAGACGACTTTTCATTCGTGCTAATTGGGCCGCTTTCCGTCGGTGGGAAAGAATGATGTTTCAGGCAGAGTTTTCCTCTTTTGTTCGAGCGATTTAAAATTGCAAGACCCGAAGTAAATATCGTTTCATAATCACGATGAGTCAGTTGAGAGAGTTTCCCGAGAAGAAGCCGTTAACTAGAGTGGAATAAGTAGTTACCATCATTAGGCGTCCGTTAATATTTTGCGAAACGCATTAATCAAAGACTTGGAACTCGTACAATAAAATTTGGCATTATAAGTAAAATCACATTCGTGATTAATTCGTTAAAATTTTAACGAAGAAATAAAGATAAAGTTTTATTATTTTAAAATACATTTCACTATTAAAATTATAACTAATAAATTTATAATGTATAGATTATATCCTATTTGAATTATCTATTTATATATATTTTATTTCTTATCATATCTATAGTATCGTCACTGCTTTTATTCAATATGTTAATTTGACTAAAACAATTTAACTCAAGAAAATATACTAAAAGTTTGATCAAATTTAATTTATTATTTACTAAGTGCATTAATATACTTTTTTTTTTTACTGTTTATTTTGAAACTACAGAAACGAATTGATTTGAATTTTAACGCAGGTAAAAGTTAAAAATAATGAAAAGTTATTTAACTCAAGGAATTGAGTTACCATTTCTCCTTTAATATCTAACAGTGTTCGATTCAAGATTGATCAGGCGATAACAATTGACGGACCAATTGATCACTTCGAACGAGTTCGCAATTCTAAACGCGAAATGAAAGTGAATTGGTGCAACGTGCGATGGCCATGGAATATAATATCGATACCGATCGGCGATATGAAAAAAATAGCGCGGAAAAAATTGCATTGAATAAATGCCAATCGCTGGCGAATCGATACCTGTAGTCCTCGGTATCTGGTCTCTCCACATTGGTGTTTCGCGGGACACCGTGCAGGGATTTGCCCTCGATGGATTTGCGCGCGGATAGTTCCTGATCCTGATGGATATGATTAGGTGACGAAGGTGGTCTCGGCAGGACCATGGCCGACGTGGTCAACTCAAATAGGACGAGCAGCACCGTGGCACAAACGCTAATTCTTCGCGACATCCTGGAAAGATTATTTTCTCTATATGAGAAAAAACTGTCCACTGCAGTTTTATTCATACAAGAAACTTAAGCAGTAAGTGAATTGGCCAAGCATAGTAGAGACTGTAAGGCTGTATATAATAACAGTAGCAATTCAACATGTTGATTTCCTTGTGCTGCTTAGAATTTTTTTGCCAATGTCAGCTGTTAGATGTTAGATTTATGCCATGACTCTTGTATTGAAAAAAAATGTATTGAATTTTATACATATTTCTTTGAATAGTACTAATTGTAAGTAAATAAATTTACTTAGAAATTAAAAAATGTTAAAAAATGTTAAATAGTTAAATTAATTGTTTTCCTATCAAACAAATACACCGTACGTTTACGTTTATTAAATATTTACTTAGAACTATTGAAACAAATATTTATTAAAATTTAATATTTTTTTCAGTGTATTTAAAATTTAAAGTTCATGGCATATACAAAGACGTAAAATAATAAGACATACTTATGTAGTAAGTAAATCAGTCAACTTCACAAAAAAAAAAAAAACATAAAATTATTATCTTACATTCTCTATTGCTAACTCATTTACTGTTTACTGTCTTATATTTTTCTTATATTCATCTTATGTGCTTCTGGCTTAATTCCGTCAACAGTTTTCTTTTCTCTTTCCACAGAATTTTTGTAAAATTCGTTTCGTCCTGATCCGGATTAATCATTTCTCTACGTTCGTTTTGCAATTAAAGTATAGCTTGACACCCAAAGAGAAATTGTAGAAAACCGTTGCGGTTGGTCAATGCATATAAGAATATATATGACGCTTATATAAGACGCACAATGTATATGTCTCCAATTGAAATCGCCAAACCGGAAATTAATAACCTGTGATTAGTCGTTGTGTGAAACAGGATATCCGTGTAATCAGATCGATTGCGTGGGCGAATAGGTATTACATTTTTCGACGATTAGAATATTCGGCTTCAGCAATTTCACAGGGCGTTTTCTTCACTGCCGAAAAACTGTGGCAGGAAGCCACGACAAGATAACGGGACGACGCCGACGTGCTCGATCATGCCGTGTAACGAGCACGTTAGCAATAAACGTGGTGAAAGTTTTACTCGCGCGAGCGGTCCGCCCGGCGGACAAAATGATACAATTTCTCTTGTTTTCCTTACGTAAGGCATACGCGTATTCAGGAATTCATTCGAAGACAATTGCTCTACAATCGGCAGGTACAATTTTCTCGGTATATATATATATATATAAATATATATATATATATATATCCATATACGTTTCCAGCTAGACTTAGACGTCGCTAATGTTGCGAGGCATAAATTCTTTAGAAGAGAGCGCGAAGAGAAAAGTGGCGAATCAAAGCCGAATAACGACGTTACACTTTTGCCGCTTCGTAGTTCGCGCGTTCTCGATAATTTCTCGATCTACCGATCTTTTGTTCATACAATAATGTTCGATTCGGAGCGGATCGATATCCGTCCGGCGATTTGCCGAGTACAAAATGCGACGGGCATTGTATCTCTAATGCTTTGTGTAATATCGACGAATGTTGAGCTGGAAATGAATCCTAGTGTTTGACGTTGGGATGAAATCATCTCACCATTTCTATAAATTGTACGCTAGTTTAACCGCGAAATGATAATTGCCGGGTATGACGATACGTTCCAATAAGCATCCAGCTCTCCTCTCCAATGATGGTGCAATAATTGAACGGGATCGAGAGATTATTTCCCCGGATAATACACTCACCTTGCACACAATCGAGATGCGAGGTGCAAGGTTGAATGGCGTGGCAAAAAGATTATTTCACAATGCTTACGCAACTATCAGGTTCTGCTCCTCTCTAATTATTTATAGCTTAATTATAATTAATTGTGGCATTTTCCGGTCAATCCACAGTGGATTTTATTCTGAGATATATTTCTTTCGATTAAGGAAGACTGCTTTCATGAGATTTCACATTTTGCAAGATACGAGATGAACTATGAGCCATTGTTTTCATCTGCATTATTTTATTTTAAGAATTAAAGGAATCCTAAAGTTGTCTATTTTATATCAATTATTTTTCAAATAAGTATTTTTTTAACTACTTTTATATAAATTATGGAAAAAAAATCTTTTTCCATAATTAAAATATAAACGGCCGGTCAGCTTTATGCCAAAAACGAAAAAAGCTGGAAAATTACATTTTTTAAATCAACTTCGATGTTGACTTTAGGATCCTCTTAATCCAATATAATTTTGTCAGTATCATATTTTAAATGCCAAATACACGAGGTCTTTCCCTGCACACTTACAGTATAAAAAATTGAACTTTGCGATATTAAAAGTTCGCTTTATCTAAACAAAAATCTCCTTTCTGTTTTACTGACGTTATTAAAAAAGCATATTCTCCAATTAGGATAACTGCTGAAATCCATTTCCGCACCATATGAATCAAATTTTAAATTATATTGACAATATTGTACGGAAAATTTGCGAAAATTTGTTTCATTCAAGCGTGAAAAACACGATTGGCGAATCTATTGTATTTGTCAACAATCAATTCTAGCGCTCGTCAATTCGCGATTGTAAAAATTACGTTCCTAAAGAGCGAATAAAATTGTTTCTTTTTTTTTTCTTTCGACCATGACAGTATCCGTGCCGACCGAATAATTACAATCTTTTTCCATTCCGTAGTGAATCATTTCGTAGCGAACATTTTTTCGATTTTATTCACTACTTTCTCCACTAGCCTCTAAATTTTTTTGATAATCTTATTATTGTCAGTAGAAATTTCTAAAAAAATATATATGTATATAACTCTATCGTTTCTTAGAAATTATAAAAACAGAAATAATTATTATGCAATCTAGCGGCGGCCAGTCGACTAAGAAAAGTTACAATGCATATATGATACAGAATGTTATAACAGGATTACGAAAGCGATTTAACTGAGGTGCTAATCGTAGCCAATCTGATCAAGAATATTTCTCCGCAGTTAGAAAATCTCTAAGGATTTCTGAAACTAAATACTTTCTAGATCACGTTTTACAATCAGTGAAAGGTCTTAAAAGTAGAAATAATATCTCGAAAGTAAGATAAATGTTCAATATAAATTCAAGAAGCAACGAACTAACGCGTGTATTGTAATAACATTGAGCAACAGCGGCCTACATCGAGAAAGCAAACATTTCAGAATACATAAAGGACAAGTAAAATAAGGATATAGATGAACGTTATCAAACTGGTTTTCACAAAATAAATATATTTACACGAAGTGAGTATGATACGTTCCGGACACAAGTGCTCGTCCGATAATCTCATATTACCGTTCGACCAGCAGAAATACAATATAACACGTACAATATAACGGGCAGATTCCTTCTTTCCTGGACCACGCGTTCTCTCGCGAGATCTATGTCTCCACCTCGTCGATTCGCGTCTCTCGGCACACCGTGGGTGTGGCTCCGGTGCGGTGAACAGGTTCTCTTAAAAAGTGCAAGTGCAATCGTTGCCCTGGTGAACGTGCTCGACTGAATGCTCGATGAAGCGGAGCGTGCGACTCTCCACGTGGGGAGCCGACCTGTCAAGCGACGGTTCTCACCAGGCAGCGCGGCGTTTACCGAATCGCGCACCCTGACATTTCGTGTCGACGTCACCGTCGCGCTGCATTTTACACGCGTACATTTTTTCTCTTACTAACCAGCAATTTTCCTCTCTCATCCATCATGACGCAATTCGTGGGACGACTTGATGATGTTACTTACCGAATTACACGTGGAAAAGAAATTAATTGGGTGGTACAGCAAACCTATAATTTACTACGCGAATTCAACATCGACAGCTAAGAAGATTTGATGGTTTTTTAACAAATCGCTAATGTTATTCAGCTGTCAATTTTTTTAATATAGAAAATTGACTGTCTGTATATTACGACTGTAGATTTGCTGAATCAGTGAAGTTTTTCAGCTGTGTTTTTTTCGCTGTGCAATATCGTTACAAAAAAATGAATAGATTAGATGGTTCAGCAAAGCTATAGTTTGCTGCGCACGAATTCGACATTTATAATTAACAATAAGAAGATTTGATAGATTAATAAAGAAATCATATGTCTATAAGAAATTATCAGTATGGTAATTCAGTTAATTCTTTGCTGCAATAAAAATTGCCACTAACAAGTTTTCTTCTGTTGAATTAATTTTCATAAAAAGTATCTTTACTGTATTGACAAATTTACTGTGCTAGTATGACAAATGTGATTATTTATAATCGCTAATTTTATTCAACTGTACATCTTTATTATTTTAACATAAAAAATTGGCTGTCTGTATATTATATACTACTATATTGGCTATAAATTTACTGAATCAATGAGAGTTTTAATTGTTTTAACAAATCATTTTCCTCTCGTGTAAGTTAATAAAAATCTCTTTGCACGTCGTCGAAACTCTAGCTAGGTTTTTCTGTATATTCGAGTTTACCACAAATTTTTATTTAGAAAGCCGAGTTGTACATCTCGATTGTCTAATTGTACCCTGTGAACGCTTATCATTTTTACTTCCTATATCCTTCACGAAGACTCAGAAAGTAAATATGCTTAATTTTCGAGAAAGTTACAGACTCGATCGAGTCTTTCATTGCGGTCGGAGAATAATCGAAATTACGCGGTTTCTTCTTAATCGTAAGAACGTCTTCAGAATTTCCGCTAGGAAGAAAGAACAGGAAATAGCAAAGTTTGATGAACGTTAATGACCACTTTAAGATAACTAAATTCCAAAGAAATACCACCTCTGTTGTTGATAATCAGATATCACTATAGCCTCGAACAATTTTTCAAGTGGAATAGTTGGCTTGCAGAGAGACTCGACAAGTTTCAAACTTTATCGACAGAATAAATTTTCTTTATGCAGCGTGAAAATTCTTTGCTGATTCGACTTGAAGAGGTATTTGCAAGTATTTTTATTATATCGATCGTAAAGTATCGCGCAAATGGAATGATGGATCTATGCCGCTCTATTGCTAATCGTGGGTTAGTCCGTTTAAATAGAACAGGCACGTATTATAAAATTATTCGGAATGGATTTCCCCCGATTATTGTTCATTTATTTCTTCGTTTTGTGTTTTATAGAGAAAATGAAATAATTTCGGTCAGAATCCATTTCGAACAGTTCCATAATACGTTCCCAGATTTGTTATTCATCGCCCATTGTGTTTCCAGTTGTAATTAATGAATTCTAGCTAAAAAGCGGAAGATCATCCATCAATCGCGACTGAGATCGAATTTTAACATCGCGTAAAATTCTCCCATCCGGGACAGCGTCGCACAAAATGCGGGGCAAAGTTAGAACTAGTTCGCACGCAGAATGATGGCAGCCGATTTTTCGTCAAAATGATAAAAAAATCGGTCGTGTGCCAGACATGTGTACAAGCTATCTACGAGTCGCGTCGCGTCCACCACGTATGTAGATCTCGTGAGCGAATGAAGACGAAACGGCGACGAAGTAGGACGAGGAAAATTTATTGTCGCAGCCTCCGTGCGTACGATACAAGACTGGAACGAATAATTTGAATGCAAAAAGGATTCATAAATAGTAACCGATACAGTTATATCCGCGCGAAAAATGTTTAACAATAAGAAGAATTTAAATACTTAAGGATGTATCATTTCTATCAAAAGCTGAAATTGGAAATTGGAAATTTATATCTTTCGTATGAAAATATGAATGTTGTATACGTACATATGAAACATAACAATAAGTAATTATATTTAACAATACAATTTTATAGTAAGTACAAATTTTCTTATTTTTTTAATTATTTTTTAAAAACATCTGCTTCTTATTAAAATAATGTTTTATCTAAGTTCTGAATCGTCGCCAAATTTTTTGTGTTACTTTCAAATATTATAGAATATAGAAAGATCTGTAAATTTTTCAAAATGTTTTCATTATTAAATAATAAGTATAATACATCCTTAAGAAGTAGCGTGATCTATGAAGAAGTAGAACGAATACTTGA
>NW_017259535.1:253296-257290 GCF_001594045.1 Atta colombica | reverse complement strand
GATATCACTACAATTATAATTATAATAATCCATTATAAATATTTATTATGAAAGTAATTATTAAATTTCTTACTGAGAGAATACTGACGTATTGGATATTATACCGGCTTTTAAGTTTTTAATTAATCTTTATATTGTTCTGCTCCCGATGTAAAATTTATGACGTCGCAATATATCACGATACATTACATCTACAAAATAAAGGAATCTGCTTGTAATTAAAGGAATTAAGTTATAAGAAGGCGAAATCGGTGATGTGTGTTGGACAGTTTCACTATTAATTAGTATTCGTAATCGTGCGCGGACAGCAATGGGATCAATGTATGATTGAAAGTCGAGATATCGGTTTGCATTCAGATTGTAAAGAATAAATGTCGTTTTAAATGTTCAAAGATATTTTTCGCGACACGAGGATTCCTAGAAAGTGACCGATTCGAGATGGATTCGAGATTATTGGAAAACTCAGTAAAAATTCTCTTCGATCATATCGCCACGTTAAGTCACGCACAGCAGACAACGGTGATGGTCAACGAGGTATCGGAACTTAGAAAGTCGAGGAAACGCTGCCGGTTGCATGCGAACTGGTCGACTCCCACGCCATACTTACGGGCACTTGATGTTCTTACGTAAATACTCGCGGGCCGCGTTATCGTTCTCCGATCGTCGATCGGCTCGGGTGAGGAAGGCGGAGGAGTGCAATTAAATTCACATCAGAACGAAAGTGAGAGTGTGTGGTCAAGGCCCGGAGGAATATTCGCCTCTACACTGAGAAAAAAATATAGTTAATTTTAATAAATATTTAGTTCAATACTGCCAGTTAAACATTTACTTACAGTAAGTAAATATTTGTTCAGTAAAAAAAAATTATTGTTAAATCAAATCAACATTTTTTGTATCAAATAAATATATCTTTATATTTAATAAATATTTAGTTGGCAGTATTCAACTAAATATTTATTAAAATTGACTATATTTTTTTCAGTGTAGAATATTGTCTAAAGCCTCTTTCTACCAATTTACTTTAATTTTAATCTCGGTTCTAATTAACTCTTCAGTATTTTCTAATTCAAAGAAATTTAAAAAAAGGATGAAGATCAAGTTATATAAACTGAGAATAAAGTTAATCTATCAATCTGTGGTAGAAACGGGTAGAACGGGCATAAGCCCAAACTACGCATTGAAGAATGAGATTGAAAGATTGAAAGATTGAAGTTTGACCAATCAGAACAAAAAAAGCCAAAACTTCTTTGTCCTCATTGGTGAAATTTCAATCTTTAATCTTTAATGCCTATTGTTAGTCTGATTCCGGCTTTTATTTTTAAACAATCCCCGTACCGCGAAAAATATCTCTCGAGATCTGAAATAATTCAAGACTTTCACGCTACCTGTTAGATCAATATTATTTCACAATAATAAATAAAGTATCTTTTAATACTGTACTGTAAATACATAGCAAACAGAAAATAAAGGCTTTAAACAATAAAGCTGAAATCTTTAGTGCTTAAATAACTCGGTGTAAATTTATACACTCACATCCAATCCTGCAAATTGCGCGCCGAATTTAATTTTTAATCTCGAAACGTAATTCTAACAGAACTAGAGCAATAATATTACAAATTAAATTGACAAGCAATTTAATAATATTGATGCTCACAATTGATGCTTACAATTAGAAAGAATCTTAATAATGATTAAATTTGACGCGCGTAGTTTATAAGATTGGAGATACATTGTGTATAAATTCACATTGAATTATAAGTAATACAATAAAAATCCAGCTTGACTGTTTAGGTTCCTTATTTCCTATTTATGGAATATTGTATTTATAATCCTTTTTGAAAAAGCAAAACGGCATCATTCTTTCTTTCCTTGTGCCTTGGACATTACGAAATCCTGATAAAAAGGAAGAATTACACAACGGTAAAGAGAAATAGTATAGTCGGCCGTATGACGCGTAAAGTGATAATTGACGATCATTATTCGGCGCTTGTCCGCGAATGTCGACTGCGTTTTGTTAAAATAAAAGTGTTACGTACCGCTCACTGAAAAATAAAAAAAAACCCGCAACTAGAGCACCGCGCCTTTTCTCCTTCCGTTCGCCGCGCAGGAAATGATCTCCTATCTGAAAACGCGCGAGTCATCGCGAGGCCGCTTTGATAAATCGATCACGATTGTGTCTCGCAGCGGACACGAAAACGAGCGGTCGCTCAAGAGTTAATTGGCCCTTTACGTAATCGCATTTTTTCGCTCGCGCCCGAATCAAATAACGAATTCGATTGGACGCATTAGTGTGCACTAGTGAATATTAAAGTTACAGTTGTTGATTTAATCTGTGTAAAAGTAAAATGAAAATATTTCGAATTAAATACAGATTTTACTTAACAGCACAATAAAATGTATAGAGGATTTTGTGGTTTAATCCGTTTTTATATTAAAATTTTATATTAAATTTACATTTTTACGACGACTTTGTGTACGATGACTTAAAAAAAGGATTAAACTATAAAATGCTCAATAGATTTTAATGTACTGTTAAGTAAAATCTGTATTTTATAATTTAAAATGTTTTCATTTTACTTTTATATAAAAATTAGTATACAACGGCTTTAATATGCGCCAGTGCGCATTGAATATATCCATTCAAATTCGCTAAAAATCACCTCGTATTCCATACAGCACAAATTATTCCAGCAACATTGCAACGTTTCAGCAATATTGTAGTAATATGTGTTCAGCAGAGAAAGCAACTGTTGTAAAATTCTTTAACATGATTAGTTATACATTTAGATTCAGTGAGATAGAAACTAAGAGCAAGACCAATCATATTAAAAAATTTTACAACGATTACATTAACTGCTTTCTCTGAACGCAACCATTGTAACGTTGCAATAATGTTCTCAAACCTCTGTGTTATATGAGATGCTTTTCTTCCCTCCGTACATTGTACATGGAAGGCGAAGGAAACTGTTCTGAGAGAAGAAGGAAATTTCAAAAACGATTTGAAAGCGATTAATCAGTGCCGAAGGCGAAGCGACTTGTGTTTCTCTCGCTTCGATTATTCTCCGTACTCTCATCATTTTTCTAACGTTAATCAAGCCGTCGAGAATGGTTAAAAGCGGTAAGCGCACTTTGCGAACGTTTATGAGGCTCGTTCGATTACGACTTTGTGGCTGTTCTTTATTCGAATTACAGTCGCGATTTCGCAACACGTTTCACAACACGGCGCACGGCAATTAAGTTTCATTAAAGAATATTGGCGGATAGCGAGCGGTTTAATCTAGCACGCACTAACAATTGCAAAGTATCTATAAATGAATATCGACTTACATGATATCAAGACACAATTGACTTGATATCAAGACACAATTCGCATAAGTGCAGATTAATTTTTAAAATCGTCTTATTATTTTTCTTTTTTTCTATTTTACCTTTTCACGAAATATCTTAATAAGATATTCTACAATACTCTTGTAATTATGAGATTTAATTGATAATTAAGAGAATTGTAAATTTCCGCAATCAAAAGTGTTGTTAATGACACTTAATAATTTCCTTTTTATCGATTATTTTTTTCTTTTTTTATTTTGACTTTTTATGAAATATCTTATAATTACGAGATTTAATTCGAGAATTATATATTTCCGCAATTAAGAGATGTCGTTAATAACGGTCATATTTCAGAGGCAACGAATAAACGCTAAGTTTCCATTTCGCCGACTATTTGTCGCGTCCTAAATAGTCCGCAACTGTACCTTTACAGATCACCTGTCACGCTAGGTACGCGAAAAATGAGATTTAAATTCTCGAACTTTACGAGCGCAATAGCCGGGATAACCGCGACGATAAAATCTGAATGCCGCCACTTCCATATCCGAACGTTCACGTTGTACATGACGAATCTTCTTTGCCTTGCCTCTTTGCTATTTAAATTGATCGTTGCGACCGTCGTTGCGAAATTTGCCAGGCGGACGTAAATCGCAGAAACTATCTCGTT
>NW_017259535.1:245448-253196 GCF_001594045.1 Atta colombica | reverse complement strand
ATATATATATGTATATATATGTATTTACAGTTAAGAGGCGTTTCATTGAAAGCAATACGAACTTCTTAGTCAATAATAAATAGAGATGAATATTAATCAACTGTTGTTTCGATACATAAAATAATTGTTGACAAACAAAAAAATGAGACAAACTAAGGACATAAAAGTCAACAAGAAATCAAAATGACTTTATTTTTCTACTTACCATCAATAAACAGTCAAATTTTTTTAACCAAAAATCATTATTTTGACTTTCATGATGTCAAAATAAAGTAATTTTGACTTTCTCTTGACTTGGTGTTTCTCGAGAAGTTAACGGTATTTGTCGTCATTTTGACATCAAAATAACATCTTTGATGTCGTTTAACATCAAATAGATGAGAAATAACGTCAGCTTATTAGCTGAAAGCTAGGTACTAAGACGTATTCTGAACTTCCGTACTTGAAATTCACGAAGTAACGCGAACATACGACCTCCTTGGGATTCAGCGCTCCTCTATACGATCGTTTTTGGCGTGGCCGTTTTTTTTTTTCCACAAAAATCCGCGATCGTTTTTCTTCCTCTGAAAGTGGATCACTCGGTCTTTTTATTATGTAACGCGCGGTCCATTCGTCCGCGTGCGCGCGAGGATCGCGCCGATCGGTACCATTCGCGGCGAGGAACAAAACGTGATCGCGGCTCCGTGTGCACTGCGGCCAAGGATCGAGTGAAGGTAATGAAATAGCTAAGTGAAGCGATTGCCTTCTCTCTTTCTCTCTTGTTCTTCCCACGTGCGGTTTCCACCACTCCTCGCACTTCGGGATTCTCGATTGGTCGCGTATCTCTTCGTCGGTGGCTTTTAAATCCTTTTCGCGGCGCACGTGGCTTGGCGGACCGCGGAAACACACCTGTCAAACGTACATATCTACTCTCGTAACAACGTCTATCTGTGAATGATGTAGAATCAATCAACGAGGAGGTAATCACTTAATGTAATCGAGATAGAGTCCTCGAAATCATAAAATTCATATGAAATCTCTACGTATAATCCGATAATTATATATGCAATTAATGAAAAATCATTGTATAATATTAAATAAAATCATATATTTTATCAAATGGCTTCATATGTAGTGAAAAAAATTATTTGTAATCAGACAAAATTATATAAAATCAAATAAAATCATAATCAATGGGACAATATTTCAACTAGTAGTTATCCCCTCGCAATTTAAGCTATTCTTTTTGAAAAAATACTTTTATACTTCTACGTTACTCGTACTTTTCAAAAAAATAATTTTATACGATATATAAGTGCAGTGTTACAAGAATTGCGCTTGCAAATCGAGTTAATTCAATGTTGTGAGGAAGTTGTTGCCGTTAGTACTTTTAAATTAACTCCGTCTGTCTACGCGATTAATGTAATGGTCGCGTACTTCGTAATAAAGTCAACATTGTCGCAACAACGACGTGACCATTGAATTTCTCGCGAATACATCAAGATGACATCTTTTGCGTTCTCGATTGCGCGTCGCGATAACAGTTAGAATACAGTTAGTTTTATATTCTAGTACGAAACAATGAAGACTCTCTAAAATTAAAGTGATAATTATACTCTGTATTCTGATGCGTATCTCGATATCTTCTTTGTAGTTTTAACTTCGTTGTAAACTTTCTTTTGTACAATTCCGGTGTTCGTTAATTAAAATAATTTTTATTTAAAAATATATATAGAATCCTAATCTCTTCTTATATAACATATAATAAGGCGAAATTTCTTATCAAAGTTTAAAATAATTTATTCTTTGTCACCCACAAAATTCTTTCTAATGCCTCGCAGAATTAATTAGTAATGAAAAATTTGTGTTCCATTTGATGAACTAAAAATTTGATGTATATAAAATATAAATTATAGTTATAGTTCTTATGTGTTTTTTTTTTAATACAAAAAGAATTTTGTTAAGCGACAAAAGAACTTAAATGCATGAGGATGGCAATTGACGTTTGACATCTAACTGTCACACAAATCCGGCGATTTCTCGCAAAATCGAGATGGAGCTTCTCTCTTTATTTTCACCGCCGTTAACCCAGAATACACACATTCATCTTTTCTATTATCTACGTTTTTATACTCACCCTTCTCCTCTCGCCAAACCTGGCAATTCCGGTAACAATGAAGCGCAGTTTCCCATGAGAGGTATTTGTGACTCCCGATCTAATTAGTTTGCTCATCGCGACTTTTTTTTTTAGATCATTAATGTTAATTAAAAACAAGTGTGTAAGTGGCATGTGCAACAGGCACTTGTTCTCGTAAAAGTATAAAATTAGAGTGTTTCTGGAAATGTGAGATAATATAATCGAGGAGACCGGTATTATCAAATTAAAAAATATTGATAAAAGTACAATAAATATAAATGTTAATTATTTGGTTTCGACGAATTAATACAAAATTATTTTCTTAATTTTTGTATTAAGTTCATAATAAAAATTAACAACTCTTGTTTACAGAGAATTCTTTTTGTAGCGATTACTCTTGTGAAAAGCTAACAAACACCGAACCCACTGAAAGCTCGAAGCAAAATTATTCTTATAAAATAAATAGAATAACAGCTGAGAACAAGATGTAGGATGCGGGTCGACATATCCTTGCGTGCGGCATTGTTCACACATGCGTGCGTTAAACGAGGCGCTATTTTAATTATTGTCCTGTCTAACGGAATCCGCTTTGAGAAAATAGCCGGAAATTGCTCGTGTTCGCGCTCACAGGTAAAAGCATCCATGCTGCATTCGCGACGCATCTTTGGTACCCTCAATGGATGCCACGCCGAAGATCGACACGACAATGCATTCGTGGACGCATTCCGCGAAATCGTACAGAAATCAGAGCACGTATCCATCGAGCGTGTCGTTGGACCGGTTGAAGCGGCGTCTACAATGAGATTTGAAGGCGTAAAACTTACTCTCTAAAACTTTTTAAAGTGAATCTCACTCTGAAGAGTGAAATCTCACTCTTAAACATTAAAAATTGAGACACTCTCTTTCAAAATTAGCTTAAAATTTTCTTTATTCTTTAGAATTTTTATTTTCATCCCACAAACTATATACATACTATATACGTATTTATATATTATATTTATATATAAATGTCTATTATTTTTATATTTTAATTTATAATACTGCGATGAGATAATATATTCAAATAAGTATAATTAATGTGACTGGACGCCAAGTTTTTTCTTCATTATAATCTAGTTGACCGTTTTAGTCACTTTTCAATCTTATGTGTCTTGTGTTATGAAATACCAGACTGATTGCATTTATTTCGTATCCATTTTTTAAAAGGAAATTAATGAAATGTATTCGATATCTTTTTTATGTACTTGGCTATCTTTTTTTTTAAAGAGGTTATTTTTAAAGATTTCACTGCTTTTATAAATTTTTAAAAACATAACATCGTTGATGCCCGGCATCGCCCGAAGTCATAAGTAAGTCGTAAGTAAGAGTAAAGATGTAATACTAAAAAGTTAACAAAACTCTTCTTTTTCTTCTCTTTGTGTATAAAACAAGCGAAATTTTGATTGTTCTACAAATTTACACTTACTACATGGAGATTAAAGTGAATATCGTAATCAAGTTACATTAAAATAGAACAGATCTCGCTGAAATAAGATTCGATACATAAGATTCGAGTATCAGCATTGATAAATTTTTTGAAAAATTAACTGGCAGTGGAATCTCGTCAATTATAAGTAATCGAGTTTGTTAAAAATAAATGTGTTAAATATAACATATTTTATACAGAATAATGCGAATAGCGTTTTACAAAATTTTAACGAGTAAAAAAATTAAATTTCAATTCTAGAACACAGTCTGGAAGATTCATGTGTGTTCTAGAGTTCTAGAGAAATTTAATTTTTTTACTCGTTAAAATTTCTTATATATAGACAGCGCTTAAGCGTATAAGATATAGAAGGTCGGAAGGAGATGAAATGTCAGTGGGGAAATTACGAGAGACGGTCACGGATGCGTCAAACAAACGCAAATGGAAAATACGATTATTAACTGTCGGCGGATTGAACGAAGGTTTCAACTCGCTGTCGCGGGTGTTTTCCTTTGTTCTCTCGTAACTTTTTCTCCTCAGCTCGACGCGAGTTCCCGTGTTTTCTTCGGTCGTCACGCTTGTCCGCCGAACGAGATGGACGAGAGGACGTACTGTCTTGCGGAAGGATAAAAAAACCGCGAATGACACTATGTTACACGAATCGAAATGAGAGATGTGCGAAATAATAGATTATTACGACTTGGCGCGAATGCGTAATGGGTACTTATACGCAGTCGTAATTATCACCAAAACACACGATTCCGTTTACCGCGTGCATTTTATGCGATTAGCTCGCGCACGCGACAAGTAATTGCATGTGATCAACGGGTTGCGGCTAATTTGCTTATCGCAATTATCACGGCGAGGCCGAGAAAGCAGCTAATTAAATGTTCGCGGTGAGTCTTTATTTTTTTCTTTCTCAGGGTCTTAAATGCGTGAGAAGTCGCCAATTTGAAATTCAAAAAGTAAAGAGCGCATAAAACTTATCGTACTATTTAATTTTCCAATTTTCATGCCTTGATAATCAATTGTACATTATATCAATTGTACATTCTGTTCATAAAATATGTTATATTTAACACATTTATTTTTAACAAACTCAATTACTAATAATTGACGAGATTCTACTACTAGTTAATTTTTCAAAAAATTTCAATGCTAATACTCATATCTTATTTCAACGAGACTTGTTTTATTTTAATGTACTTGATTACGATATTCACTTTAATCTTCATGTAAATTTTAACTATATTTTCATTTTTCTAATTGTTGAGGATGAAATCAAAAAAGCGAAAAATTGAAACATCGAATTAATTTTATTTTTTAATAAAGAATTAAAATTCTTTATAATACGGCTATCTAATGTTGGCTCTGCTTGGCATTTGTACTTTGTGATTTATATTCTATATAGCTTTTTATCATTCTTATATTTAAATCATGGTATAACATTTCACGCTCCATTCTGTATATAACATCTTTCCATGCGACATTATATTATTAATATTAATTTATACTTATGCTATATATTATAATCCGTAATTAGAATAATTTAATTCGTGCTTTGTCTTGACAAAATCGTTCGACCAGTCTGTAGAACGAAAGCGGCAGAGGTAAAACAATAACATGGAACTGTGCGCATGAGTGAAAGCACCTGCTCCGAAAGAACGTGAAAGAATCGCGTACGTGCCAAATTTGACACGCATTAATTATCCATCACGCGAACCATTCATTCGTGGACCACTCGAGCGTTGCTCGAGCGATCTCCGTCCGGTGATGTATTATTTGCAACACGGAAGTTTCACGCGAAAAATTCATGCGCAACGTGCGGACACGCCGACCTCTTCGTGAGTCTGTCTGATTCCGAACAACGAGTTTGTATACATTGAATACAAAGACTACTCGAGCAGCCCTATTATGCGGCGCAATCCTCCGAGGAACGACCAGCGGAAACTAGTGTCCGAACTTACCACGGTTGTCGTAAAGAGGTCAGGCCTCATAAAAAAGAATCGTTAACTCGAGTAAAGGCCACGACGAAAAAATCGTGCCACTTCTTCAGGCCGCGGCGACGCGGCGTGTCGCGATGCGGTGCTGCAACTAGACCGGATAAAAAAAATCTGGCCGTGAATCGCACACCTTCGTGAACACAAAGATGAGTTTTAAAATTGTTTACTAAGATTGGATTGCCCCTGGCAAGAAGACGCAGTTGTTTCGAAATGGAACAACTGCGTCTTTTACATTATCAATGTCTATTGCTTGTACATCTTCGTACTTTTAAATTCGAGCATCGTAAAGAAAGCTGGAGGTCGAGAGATTATAGGTGTTTTCAAACAAGAGACACAAATGATAATAGTAAATCATTACATCTTTGTTGTTTACCAATATTAAACAAAGACGAAATGATCACTGTGTTATACTGTATTTCTCGCTGATGGAAAGCACCAATAGACAAACAGAATGTTTTCCATTTGGTGATATAAGTTGACAAAAGTATCGTTCTGTCTTGGATATTTTCTTTGATATAATTGATACAAGAGTTACAATTTAACATAGTAATCATCTTTATTTTTTTCATCTTTATTTAACATTGACAAATAATAAGAATGTTAATTCACTATGTCACACTGGATGCTTTCCAGTAAGACACACAAACGAACATGAGTCATTACATATCCTTATTATTTGCCAATATTAAACAAAAAGATGATATGATTACTGTGTCGTACACATGTCGCTTGGTGTGGAAAGCATCAATTGTAATCTTGCTGGAAAACACCCTTTGTTACTCAAAGGATGGCAAAAAAGACAAAATGATGTGTAATTATGTGGACTTATGTCACTAAATAGAAAGTGCCCACAATATAACACAGTGGATTATTACATCCTTTGTTTAGCAATGTTAAACAAAGAGATGAGATAATAATGTAATCGAAAGATGAAATAATCACTATGTCTTGCTGGAAAGCCTCTCATATTTTTTTATTCAACGTTTCGCTAAGATTATGCGACTGTTGGAGAAAAATAAAATATATAAATAAAATATATTCGGAAACGGGCGAAATCGGGATGGGAAGAGAAATAGTGACCGGTTTCCGGTTGATCATAGCCGGCGGTGAGGTACACCTTCAGGTTTAGCTCGAGCTGAAATGGAAAGCGATTTTAAAAGCGCCGGCAATCACGTTATTACTATCGCCTTTCCCTTCTATCGCCTCGGGAGCTAAGCGAGATATAAATCGCCTGTGTGCGATATATCCGGCGGTACCAGCGGCACGTAATTAAGCCTGTATTTTCGATGTAACGAGCAAGCAACCTGCGCATATCTTCCACGAAAGTTGGATCGACGATCTGAATTATCCAAGCAATGACGCGCTTCGAGTTTTGTAACATTTATCGGGTTTATTATGTAATCAAGATGAGTATAACATGCTATTTTGTAAACTAAATAAATAAATGTTACTTTTAGCTGACAATTTGGTCTCTGCCCTTATTATAAAGACAATTGATTAACGCGAGGTAATTTTGTTTTCTATGCCATAGGATCGAATTCTGCTTCGTTTCAGGAAGAATACATTTCCGAGAACATCAGGTGGACACCAATAGATTATTTCAATAATGCCATCGTGGTGGAGCTTCTTGAAGGCAGGAAACCACCTGGTCTCTTCTTAATCCTCGATGATGTGTGCGCGACGTTACATGGTGGGAGCATGGGTGCCGACGCTGACTTGAAGAAGGTATCAGACACATATTTATAACGTATTTAACGAATTAATATATATTATACTCAAATCAAATATACTCGTAGAATCTAATTAAGTTCTAATTAAAACATAACGGTTGCCTTTTACACCGTCCGTTTAGGTCGTTACCTGTACGATAAGTGTTCTTATATTCAATCTACACTGAGAGAAAGGATTTTGTTAATTTAGCAAGCCAGTACCTTCAATCGGTGATTGGTAAATATGTGATCGGTAAATTTCGTAGTTGTGTTTGCTGCTAGTACCAACCAATTACTAGTACAGAAGCAAACTGTAGAATCTAATCTATCTTTTAGAGAGACTTTTGGCTAGGCTCGTTTACCATACATAGAATTCGTAGATGATCATGGAATCTTAAGTCGTAGGAAAAAAATTTACCAAGCACAGTCAAACGTAGAGAGAATACTTGATTAGA
>NW_017259535.1:241946-245348 GCF_001594045.1 Atta colombica | reverse complement strand
CTATTATTTACTAATGATACTATTGATTATTTGTTACATTGACAAATTAATTTACAATCGTAACAAATCGGTTTTTTAACAAATATCACATTTGCTTTCCCTTGATTTATTCTTCGATTTGTTCCTGTAACAAAATCATTTCTCTCAGTGTATGTATTAAACAAGGTCACCTATTATATATAGGTAGCGGTCTAAATGTACCATATATATAAACTATAATAGACTAATGATATTATAGCACGTTATCATGAAGTCATTTTAAAATTTAAAAATAATTTTATAAAATGACAAGTAAGGTCATAATGTAATGTTCTTATATTATTATGATATTTCTGTGCTCTATTTGAGTATGTATATAAAATATATAATAAATTATCGAATATTGCGCAGAAACTGGCGAAAGCAGCTAAGCAACACGCCCATTTCCAAGACAACAGTGATGGTTTCGCAATTCTTCATTACGCTGGTGTAGTATCCTATTCTGTCGATGGGTTCTGTGATAAGAATCGGGACGTTCTTTTTTTGGACCTGATCGAGTTAATGCAGACTAGCACGAAGTAAGCGATCCCGAAGGCCGTTAGCATATGATTGTCGATTGTCCGCGTGACAAATTATTCTGAAAGCGAGTTCGTATGTAAGTTACGATTTGACGGGAATTAATTAACTCGCGCTTATTTTCTAAAAATTTAAAATATTTGACGAGAGGACAAGATTAATGAAGAAATTGAGTATTTAAAATCTCACGCGAAGAAATAAAGAAGTAAATCTTAAGTAATAACATACACATGAAGATTCTTCTTTTTTAAATTTGCGATTGTTTTAATATACTTGATATTAATTGCATTATTCTTTTTTTTTTATAATTCAAATAGATGCAGAATAGCATTAATTAATATTTATAATATTTATAATCAGCTTCTTGTTCACGAAGACGACTACGTAAATAATTCCTCGATGATTTAATGTATTATCACGTAATTCTAATCATCGATAAATTTGCAAATTTACATAAAACCTGTATATATAAAATTTCGTGAAAGTCGCGTACAAATCGATAACCAGAAATCACATATTTTCAAGAAGTTCAGTTAAATTAGTAATGCTATAAACTTATCTCTTATCTCTTTTTCGAATTTTATTTATATCTTTCTACAATTATCCACGTTTTAAATTTTTCTCGTATTAATAGCATTGTTAAAACAATTGTAATTGAAATGGTAAAAAAAAAAAAGATTTTATCTTACAGTTCTTTGGTGTGCAAGCTCTATCCGCAAGAAAATACCGGTAAAACGAAAACTCTTAAGTCCAGACCAACCACCGCAGGCAGTAAAATCAGAAATCAAGCCAGTCGCTTGGTTGATCAGCTGATAAAGTGCACGCCGCATTACATCCGGTGCATCAAACCGAATGAAACGAAGAAACCGCGCGATTGGGATCATCTGAGAGTCAAACATCAGGTAATTTAATTGTCTAGTATTATTTGCATTCTATCACTTAAATTTGGAGACATCAAATATATTACTTTGTGCCTTTACTCAAGTCAATAGGTGGATAATATATATCTATCTAAATTAAACCTCAAGAATATAAAGTTTGAGAAAAAAGAGAAAACAAAGGCATTTTCTATATATAGTCTGATTTATCTCAGCCTTAGCTCGACAATGTGTCATTCTAGTGAAGTATGTCAGACATATATATGTCTAGAGCAATTATACATAATGCTTCTTTTCTTCCTTCCTTCTTCGGTTAATCTTATATTTGTTCTATCCGAGAAAGTCAATACGACATAACTCACTAGAATAGAACTTGCTTGAATACAAAATTACTGACGAGGGTTTTATTAAAGATCTATATTCTTATAGAAATTCGCATCCTTGTTGAAATTTAAGTGATTAAGTGTAAGAAATTGATATTGTACTAATTTTATGATTCGTTAGTTTCGTAGACCTGTATATAATATATAGTATATAAAAAACTCAATAATACTCGATTTTTATTTTAAACTGTCATTTTAATATTATTGTTCGACTTAAATAATATCAATATAAATGATAACTGTAGAGAAAAAAAGAGAAAAAAATTGTAATTTTGCGGCAATATATAAGATATTACAGCATTACAACTTTATTTACGGAGCATTTATATAATAAAAAATTATGAATTTAATAATTTATTATCCAAATATTTGAATAATAATCGGAAATTTGAGGAAATAAATATTAATAATCGGAAATTTATATCATCGATCATGTCAGCATTCTTCAATTACCTCCGGCACCTCGGAGCCTTTTCTATGTAAAAACGAAAATTTGTTCAAGGTTCTTTAGTATCTCGTCGATGGCAAATTTACGAGTGTTCCAAATGGTTCTGGAAGTACAATCGTATGTCTAACATTCTTAATTAATTACCGAATAAAAATCGTCTGTTACCTCTTCGTGAATGTTTTAATTTTCAAACTAAATCATCAATATTCATCTTTTTAAAATTACTTAAGACGTATACACTCGATGCATGCTTGCAGTGAACTGAATAATAATAATTACGCAGTTTTCCGATGATATATTGTAGGTGGAGTATTTAGGTCTGAAAGAAAATATTAGAGTGCGTAGAGCTGGCTTCGCTTATAGAAGACCATTCTCCAAATTTCTACATAGATATGCGATTCTCACGAAAGAAACATGGCCTCGTTGGCCCGGCGATGAGAAACAAGGCATAGAATGGATATTGGGAAGATTTCATATCGATCGATCGCAATATCAGCTCGGTAAAACTAAGCTCTTTATTAAGGCGCCTGAAACTGTGAGTCCTATCTCTTATTATTATTTTAATAATGACGTGATTAATCAATGTCTATTTTTACCAATGTTTATTAATTTTCAATCTTGTCCAAGAAAAAATGACTTTATTTTGATTCTTAATATTAATAAACTGTCACGTTTTGTAATAAAAAAATTATCACTTTGATTTTCATAATGTCAAAATGATACTTGGTGTGTTTCTAGCAGTACATTTAATTTATTCTTCATTTTTTTCTAATTCTTAAAACTAAAGAAAAAAAAGATATAAATTAATCCACAAATTAAAAGATTGAAGTTAATCTACGATGGTAAAAATGAATGTAAGTCATAACTTTTAGCTTTTCATGCTGGAGGAAGCACGTGAGCGGAATTACAATAAGCATGCGCAAGTTATTCAGAAAGCATTCAAGAAGTATTTCGCCCAGAAGAGACAAGAACAGCAGATACAGGAAGCCGCTGATCTTCTTTTCGGCCATAAAGAGCGGAAACGCGAGACTTTAAACAGAAATTTTTTTGGCGATTATATAGGATTGGAAGACAAGCCACAGATGATGAGTTTGATTGGCAGACGAGAGAAAGTATTTTTCGCCGAAGTTGTGAAAAA
>NW_017259535.1:237735-241846 GCF_001594045.1 Atta colombica | reverse complement strand
TATTATTAATAATAATATTATAAATATCATTAACAATTTAAACACTCTTTTAATTTGTATTCTGCAAAAATCATGTTATTAGTTCTAATTTCGAAGAAACCTATTTATTACATAATACATCAAGTTTTCTTAATTTCTTAACTCTTTAAGTTTTAAACTTAAAATTTAAGTGACATTTATGTAACAGACATGCAGAGTAGATCTCATTCTCACCGGGAAATGCATCTATTTGATTGGTCGAGAGCAAATAAAGAACGATTCCAAAGACAAATCCATCGAAGTTATTAAAAGGAAGCTATCATTTAATCAAATCAGCTGCGTATCATTAAGCACGTTAACAGTAATTATTTTATGATTATTCTTTATACTAGCAATATATTACGATAGTTAAAGATATTTTCCGTTCCAGGACAATTTCATAATAATTCACGTAAAGGAAGACTACGCTAGCGTATTAGAATCAGTATTCAAAACGGAATTTTTATATATCCTTAGCAAAAAATATCTGGAAGATACCGGTCATCCTTTGAACATCGTATTTAGCAACGAGTACGACTATTTTTTTTATTTTCCATATATCATCAGCGCTGCTACATAATGCATTATAGGCTTGAAAATAAAACTATTTCCTTTCAGCGTACAGTTTAAAATAAAGAAAGAAGGCTGGGGTGGAGGTGGAATGAGATATATAAAATTTACGCAAACAGTTGATAACAATGATGTTATTCACAATAATAAACAAATTTTAAAACCGTTTAGTAAAATACTCAATGTCAGCATCACTCCAGGTTTACCAAATACAATGAGTAAGTTTTAGTTGGATTAATTTTGAGCTTCAACAGATAATAATTCTTGATTTTTCAATCTTACATGCGTAAATTTCGGGATAATTTAATATCTAAATAAATAACTAAAAAATATATAAAATTCTATGTAGAACCTAATCCGATGGCGTATCGACGAAAACTTCCTATGTCTGTGGATAACATCTTGCCGCCACAGGTGTGCGATCTAATAACTTCAGCCCTCTCAACGAATAATCAAGCGATTATGGCCGGGACTTCTCCTCTTAATCCGATAGCAGCCGCAAGATCTGTGATGATTCCTTCAGCAACAACTTCAAACAGTAGACCACACATTCCACCGAATCGCCCAAATGTACAACCTGCGCAGTTTAGAAAGGACATAAAAAATGGTATGAACAACGTGAACAAACTGCGAGACAAACAGATCGCTGTAAGAGGCATGCTTATCAATAATCCCAATGCTTAACCGCGTGGTAAGTTTCTATGAATTCCATTTAAAGAAATACTAAAGAAATGAACCTAGATAGTAAGTTATAATTTAAAGGTTTACTCAAATTTCCTCCACCGCCCACGGAGCCACCACCACCGAACGAGCCTATGGGCTTCAGATTACCACCTCTTAACGGTGAATATAACAACAAGGTTTCTGGTCATCTCAATAAAGAAATGCAAACGTCCCAAGAATGGAATGTGAAGCAAATGAACACACTTGAGCGAGAGAAGAAGGAAGACAATGCTGCGTATGCAGTAGCCAACAAAAAAGTACCTCCTCAGAAACCTCGTCAGAAACCGGCACTTCCAAGTTTACCAAAAGTTAAAGCCTTATATGACTATGAGTCAAAGGATCTGGACGAGTTAGGGCTCAAGGAAGGCGACATCGTGGAAGTACTCAAAGAACGTGAGTTATTGTAATCTGCTTGTTTGCATAATAAATGATAATAAATTTAGCAGCGATATATGTAAAAAAAAGAATAAAGTTGGTAATGTATATAATTTTTTATTAATATTTTTATCACTGATATAAAAAAAATAAAGTGTGAAACCGATATATTTATCAGAAAAAATAATTTTTGCTATTAGTTTGCTTTATAATTAAGTGTCAAAAAATCAGCTGACAATATTTTTTTTTAGATGAGGGCGGTTGGTGGCATGGAAGATTAAAAGGAAAGACTGGTCTTTTTCCCTCCAATTATGTAGAAAAGATATGAATTGTGTAATCGAACATCAAAAAATCTTATCCTCCAGAACAAGTCATTATGATATCAAAATGATATCAAAATGACTTCATTAAAAGTCATTTTTCTATCATTTTCGATTCATTTGAATGCCATTTTGACATTATCGTGACTTGTTGTTCTGCTTGGAATTGAATTACATGAAATCAGAACATAACTTTAATAAGTACATTGTACCTGTTATTCGCAATTTTCGTGCTCTATAATAATATACTTATTATTATATTATTATTATATGTATCTTATTATTATATGTATCTTTAATTAAATAATATTAGTAGAATATCTATATTAATGCCAAAGCCGGAAAAAAATCAAAGAATTCATAATTGAAAGAAAGCGCGATAATTTGTTGAAGATATTCATCGTTTAACAAAGGTGAAATGAAAGATCAAATAATGGTAGTTATGAAATGATAGTATTATATAATCATTTAAATATATTTTTATCTAAATGTTCAAAGTTACAAACAATATATTGCTTTTAATTGCTGTTAATTAATGTACGATATATATGTAATCTGTTTAACTTTTGGTACTGTACAGTGCGAAATATTAATATAATCAACACATTCCCTGCCGGAAAATTTCGATTAAAACCGAGAACATAATCCATTTTAATCGATTATAATCCAATCTGACTGCAATTTGCTAAGCCCCAGTTCCACCAATGTAAGATTAATTTTAATCTCGGTTCAATTTATCCTTTATCTTCTTTTAGTTCTGTAAATTAAAAAAATAAGTAGTAAGCCGAGTTAAAATTTAATAATTTTACATTGGTAAAATCGAGCCTTAAAAAGACAACATTAATCCGTTTCAATTTAAAAAAATTCATCGATTGCCCGTATGCAATTTCAATATGTTTTAATAATATTCCATTTTTAATATTACAAATAGATTTGTAATCAAGTTTAATCCGACATTCACAATCAAATTTTTCTCATGAATATTATATTCGATTATGTGTATAAATAAAAAAAGAAAATCGTATTTATAATAAAGTTATATTTATTGAATTTCGAATGGATTTCAAATATTTGGAGGTTTGTATAAATGTCACTACATGAATGAATTGATATCACTACATGAATGAGTTGATATCACTACATAAATAGTTTGTTTTTCATATCACTTATAAAAACTTGAAACTGAATTGTGTACATAATCTTCTGTCCCATCAATGTACGATACATTGAACGGTTTGATAGAATTAATTATAATTCTAGATATTTGAATGACATTTATTATTTAATAGAATGATGTGTATGATTAAAAACTTATGTGTATATGTGTATATTAAAAATTATAATAAAAAAAATACACTTAAATTGGGAATTAAACACTTAAACAAGAACTACTTAAAGATTAAAGCTGAAATTGTACTTCTTTTGTAAAGATGTTATGCAGTTGAGAAAGAAAGATAAAGCTTTTGCGGATTATTTCACGATAGATAATTAAATCTATTTTAATGCAGTTGAATTCGAATTTATCGGCAGGACTAGTATGACTAACATGACTGGTAAAGTAATCTATTTTAATAAAAAAAATTCATCATTTCACAGAAGAAAAGTAAATCGATTTTATGTGAATTGAATTTGCTATTGTTATAAGTCATAATCAAGCATGGCAAAATCCATTTTTATTCCAAAATTAATTTTAATTATATGTAGATACATGCATTTTATTATAATAAGAATGAAATGTCACTTTTAGTATCATCAACGTCATATTTATTGTTTCCTTCTGCAGTGCTTTATAAGTCTTTCTTATATAGCGAATATTGCGTGATACGTTTCTTCCTTTGTTCGCTCGCATTCTCATATACATTACGCTTAACATCGGCAAAGGAAAATAAAATAGCACATCTCCACAAGCATTGGCAAGAACGATTATTTTTACAATAATTATCTTTCATAATAATACAGAATAAAATAAATTAAAAATTAATTTAGTGTGCTAAGATTTTATAAACATACAAGTATTTATAGGCACTAGAATAATAAATTATTGCTAAATTATTTGTTGTTTAATCGACAGCCCCTAGTCGCGTTATCCTTAGAACCGCGAAAAA
>NW_017259535.1:237115-237635 GCF_001594045.1 Atta colombica | reverse complement strand
TTATAATTGCCTATTTAGATTTTAGAATACATTGAACTCCATAATGAGATCGTGTAATGAGCGATTCATTCGGTCTAACAGAGCAGAGATCACACTTTATAGCTTAGAATATCTGTTGTTTCTCAATATTCGAATTTCAAGAAATTATTTCTTCTTTTGCTAAGGACTAATTTCAGCAATATTCTATTCTCTAGCTTAACGGATTTCTTGCGAGAACTAAAAAAAATACGAGGAGCAAAGTTAAAAGTAAAATATAAAATTGTTTAAAGTACTGATACTCGATGATACTCGTTTTAATTATAGATATATTATATATTACGATATCAAGAGGAGATAATTCTCCAATTAATTCAATTAGTTCTCATAAACTTTAATCGTGTGTTCTCTAAATACGCGTGTTTCGATAATTATATATGCTTCCAGGAGGGCGATTTTATATGGTCTGCTTGGAAACACACACACACACACACACACACACACACACACACACACACACACACACACACACACACACACACAC
>NW_017259535.1:211136-236889 GCF_001594045.1 Atta colombica | reverse complement strand
TGTGTGTGTGTGTGTGTGTGTGTGTGTGTGTGTGTGTGTGTGTGTGTGTGTGTGTGTGTAAACATACACACATATATATCCGAATTAATTATTATTTTATCCTCAACTGTATTAATGTTCCAATGTTTCAAGAATTCGCGCAGTCTTCGATGCATACATTGTAAATTATAATACAGTCTTCGATGCATACAATGTAATACAATTTCAATAATAATTATAAATAATTTATGTTAGTATATATTAATGCAAAATTTACAATTTATTTAAACGAAGATTATTTAACATAGAGACAACATATGTTCAATTTTTGAAGATTATATTGCATTAAATTATAGTTATAATAGCGTTGAAACGCATTCGTAATTTCTAATTCTTTGTTCGGTATTAAAAAAATTGGACATTCATTGTGATTGTCAAATATAACATACGTAAAACAACTAATTTCTACATGTTCTATTTTTAATTCTTTATTTCATCATATGAATTTCATCAAAAATTATGAATTTTGAAAATTTTTGCTATGCTACAAATATTTAATAAAGCGAAACGATATTTTTAATATAAAATTAGAGTACTTTATATATAAAATTAGAGCATTTTTCATTATCTAAATGTTAAATTTGTAATTTCACCCGATAAAATCACAATGGAACAAAGAGTTAAGAAATAATGAAATTTGTATTATGGGAAGTAAATGTATACATCTATATCTTATATATTGCTCTTAGCAGGTAAATCCTACTTTTTACTATTCTGTTTTACGGAGCAATTGTGCTCAAAAATGTACTTTTTATCACAATATGCGTCAATAATTTTATATTTGTAGCAATTATAAAAGATGCTAATTATTTATTCTGTCATTTAAAACGTTCCAAACGGAACAACGAATGTAACATTCGTTATAATTTCTTGCCCTCGAGATCCGTTAAGCCGAAAATTTTTTGAGCGAATTTATCAAGAATTTATTTTTTTTTCTTTACTATTGTTAGTCAAAACATTTAAATATAATGCACCATTTTGTTATAAAAAGTTATAGCCAACATAATATTCTTATTACACGCAGATATATGATACCACATATAAGAATTAGTCTTAGTAAAAATTAATCTTATTACGGTTTCTTTTTAAAATCTCATACCGTCAATAAGATTAGCGAATTTGTTTTTAACGCATTTGTACAAATTCGTCAAATAGGATGTAAAAAGTATATCAATTCGTTCGTATGGCACAAATAGAGTACATGCGAATGCTCGATGAGAACAACTGATGCAAATACGAAAACTATAGCCACGCGTTCCACTTTCCGCAATAGTTTCATAATTAATTTTCCGTGAATCGATTTGGATCGATAATTACGAAATACATTTACTAAATTACTCTTCATATCTCTCGCATGTTCTTGCGTAACAACCTGCTTTAATTTTCTTTGGCTTTCCGATATTAAATCTCTTAGCAATTAAGTCTCAAAATAATTTTTCACATAAATCAAATGTCTAAAATTCATTCGCATAAAAGAACTGCATTCAATTTATACTTTCTTGAATCAGCTAATTTATATATGTATAAACAAAATCTTTTAAAATATATAACACTAAGTAGCTCCCGTAATTAGATCTTGAATCTTGCTAAAATATATTTTTATCTAATTCTTTTCGAACTTCTTTGCATTTGCGTTCATTTTTATTTTATTCGAGGAAGAAAAAGTATACCTCTTTTCATCTACTTACTGATTCGTAAACTGTTTTGCATGATTCCGTATTCCATAGTTACGTATCATGTCATATACTTGCACACAGTCGCAACTATTAACGCGCAACATTTCACTTGAAGCATAAAATGCTTCATTACATTATATAATCGATATTATGCTCGATAATATACAAAAAACCATTTATATCTAATAATTTGAGTGTCTAAGTTTAATTGCGTTTTTTCTTTCGTCGTGAATCGACGAACTTATATTAAAAACAAAAGAAATAGAAAAATTTGTTTGATCTATCTTTTGATGAAGTAATCTATAATGCATAATAAAAAATAAGTCTCTAAAAATAACCTGTTTGTAAAGCATGAAAGTTCACACTTGACTCTTCAACATCTAATTTTGTCGGCTTTTTGACAACTTCACAACAACATGGGTCATGCCTGAAATGTAAAAAAAATCGTATTTTTGTATATTATTTCTTATAAAAAATTTTTTGAAAAATAGAAGACGCGATATATAAATAAAAAAAAGTTTAATATAAATTGTCCTTTATTAACAATTATCTGTTAATCTATTTTTCAGAAAGTTTATTAATAAAAATAGTAAATTTAATAAAACAGAGATAAAAAAATTTAATTTAAAATTTATTTAACAAAATAAATTAGAATTAATGAAAAAATAAATAAAATGTGAATGGAAATCTTAAAATAATAAATTGGAAATAATAAAAAAAATAATAAATTGGATTGTATTAATTATTCATTTTTCCATTTTTCAAAATATGTTATGTAATATAAACAATTTACCTTCATAATAGTTCTGGGAAAAACACGATAAATAATTAACTTTTCATTGCACAACGCAATTTTTATTTCGTTGAGCTAGTCCAGCGCGAGATAAATCACGCTCTATTTCGTCATCATCTTCAATACTAAAAATTATTCGGGAAAGAAAAATTTAATAATTTTAGACAAATAATAGCGCGCAAGTCATATCTATTTATTATACACTTACGCTCTCTCTTGTGTATCGAGATGATGCACCAATTCATCCCTTTTGTTTACAATAGATACTAATTCCTCCAACAATAAATTTTCACGCATTTTTTGCTCTGGTGTCTTTTGCCAATCTTCCACTGCAAGGATGCTTCTTAATTCGTGATTCAAGAGCTCAAATCTTCGCTCTAAATCATCTTCTTTCTCCCTAAAGATAAAAAATTCCATTCTCATTAAATTAAGATTATTATAATATCATCCTATTCCATTTTTAATAAAAATTAAAAATACATAATAACATGCCTGAATCAATGAATCGCTTACAGTATGTTTAGTTGCATTTGTCTTCTTAAGAGAGCATTTTTTTTGTTAACAAGAGTAAACCATAGAGACATCAGTCTTTCCGTTTCATCTTCGTTATCGCTTTCCATGGCTGCTCTCAATTGCTTTTCAAGTTTGCCAGCTTGAATGTCAATCTGATTTTGCTCTCTTTCAAGTGCTTCAAGCTCATTTTGAATATACGATGTCATGTCTTTACCCAACTAGAACATCGAATTAAAAATAAATCGTCATTGTAAAATACTTTTGTTTCACAATTTCTTTCCTTATATTAAAATTAAAGTATATATAATAATAATATTCATTTCCTAGTAAAATTGCAATGCAAATATAATAAAATTAATGTCCAACCAAAATTAAATTAATAATGCAAGTTAACATACCCCGCGAAGTGTATACGGAGTTCTATCGGGACTTCCTTTATCGGGCGAGATTCTTTCAATAATTTTGGAGAAAGAATACAAAGGAGAGCCAGTTTTCTTTTCTCCATCTATCATACTTGAATTTCCCAGTATATTTCCATTGTACTCAGACTAAAAAATTAGTTATATTAGGTATGAGAGATTAGGGAAAAAGTTCGTGGCGTTTTTCCCGTTAGATGGCATTAAAAAAACGCCACGAACTTTTTCCCACTTCTAATAATTTATCGTTTTATTACATAATTGTGTAAAAAAGTAAATTATATCGCAGTACCTTTATACTGATTCGATCACTGGGTGTCGATGGCGTAATGCTGCGTCTAGGACTATTATTCTGGTCGTCTATCGATCGTCTGTCACTATTGTTATCATCATTCAATTGATTTGGAGTCACAGCAACGCCCATTTTAACTTCCGCAATCAAGCGTCTCGCCCTTTCTCGCAAGTTCTGTTGCCTCTCGTCATCATTCTGTGTCTACAATATATTACAAAATATATTACATACACATAGACGCTCATTCCTTGAGAAATACTCGATTAATTCTTTAATGTGAATAAAACTGTAGAACCTCAACAGGACTGATAGCAGCAGAAACAAATCCGGATGACTTCGTTTGATTCCTGGCTTGTTCCAAGAGTTGTCTCGCTCGCTCTCGCAATTCATCGTGCCGACTAACTAACGGCTAATACAAAAGAGATAAGAAATATGAACCATTGTGCAACAATTGAGTATTCGTAATAAAATTTTTGTTTATTTTGAATGACTTTAGTTTCGTTGCTACTGGGGTACATTGATATGATATAACATTAAAAGCGACATAATATTAATAGCAGATATATTGTTAATTACATGTGATCGTTGTTCTCCATATGGCGGCGATGCACCTTGACATTCGGAACTACCTCGACTTCCTCTATCGTCAGAGTTTACCGAGTCCTACAAAAAATCGTCCTATACGTTTACATAGCCTTGTTACGTCATAATATTGTTGCAAAGCTTCTTTATAAACATACGATTGAGATCAATATTTTCAGGGTAAAAAAATGTCATGGTAAAAAATAAATAAATGCAGATTGTTAAACCAACAATATAATTATGTCACATAAAATTGTCAAATTTACAAGTTTGTAATTAAATATTATTACCATATAATAATTTTTATATTATTCCTAAAAACGCGTTATATTAAGAAAAAAGTGAAATCCGCAAAAAAAAACTAAATATTACTAAAACAAGTTATGACTTTTCCTGATATTATTATTTGACACTCTGTTAGAAGAGCAAGGTTTTGTGAGATTCCTATCTCTTAGAGATACTTCTTTTTACAGAATTTTCAAACATATTGATAATTTAAAAAGTTATGAACACATTAAAATTTATTAAAAAATTAAATTAAATATACGCTAAAGAAATTTTAAAGCCAAAGCTTATGGAACAGCCGTATAAGTCTACGTGCGTTGCGGAATTATTATGCACGAATTCTCATGCATATTTACATGCAGTTATATGTGTGTATTATATAGGCGTAATTCCGTCACAAAGCGCAATCTGTTCGCTTATGATAAATAAAAAGTAAAAGAACAGACCTTGAGACAATGCATTTTGATATAATTCGCCGATGGAAAGAAACAACAGAAGGAGAATGTAACAGTGCGCGTTATGGATTTATTGTTAATGCAGCGAGAAGATATAACAGAAGAAATGCATAAAAAGCGACAGTCTGCGCAATCTCGTATATACTGACATCACGGACCGGACTTTGCGATTTGGTAAGTGAGATCGATTGCGACCATTTGTCGTCGATTATCTGTATGTTCTCCTCTTCGTCATCGGAGCCGAACGGATCGGTTAATTGTCGGCGTGTCATAAGTATCGGACGTTGCTGCGCTTGTTGCACTCTCGGGGGAGACTTGCTCTGCGGTAAATTGGTATTTCATTTCCTCACAACGAAAAAAAATTTGCGCGCAAATTCCGTCGGATATTATACGCGACGTTTGTCTAGACAATTCTCGGGAATAATCGCAACGATCGAAATTGACTCGAACTCAGTCCGTGTAGTTTCTACGTACCTTCTCTCTCGACGAGTATTTTTCTTTGGTCGGCGATAACACCTTGCCTAGAATGCTCTTTGAGCTGGCTAATATAATGTCCTTGACCTCCTTTACGCTGGATGGCGATTTATCTTTGTTGCATTGATCGTGATCCTGATTGTCCGTGTTCAGACTCAAATGCAGCTTGTTTTTTAACGAATCGATGCATATGTCATCCTTCTTGTTATCAAACGGATTCGACCTATGAGAGTGAATCACAATTTCTAATTTTGTTTTTGATAAATTGTTGTAGAAATATACTTTGGCTTGAATTGTTGTAGAAATATACTTTGGTTTGATTGAATTTGATAGATTATAAAATGTCATATATTTACCGTCTGTTATTCTCCGCTTTATTGTTTTTTTGCTCGATCTGTTCCTTCTTCCGTAAATTAATAATCTCTTGACCAAACAGTTGAACACTCACGTCAGTATTGTTGTCCGTATTAAATCTGCCGATCATGTAAGAGGACTCGTCCGTTGTTTTACCTATTTGATGTACCTAAATTTTGGTAAAACAGTAATATATTATTAATTATATGCTATCTATATTATATACGCAAAAAGGAAAAAAATGACCACAATAATTGGATAAAGTCATTACATAAAAAAATTTTCGTTAAATTACCTCTAATTCGTGGCCGGTAAAATGTGCTCTCAATTGATATAAATAAGTCATCACAGCTAATTTATCAGGTACCGTTAATATATCCATGTCAGCCGGTTCAATAACTCTGGGTATGCCCAGAGTTTCACCTGCATCGAACGCTTTCTTACAGTTGCCTTTTACATCGTGCGGCAATAGGGAATCGATGTCTCTATAAGTTTTTATTTCGTATATTATTCAATTTGATCAAGAAACTCGCAATCAAACGTCTGTTGCATGTGCGACTATAAATACACAAATGCGTCGACCTTTCCAGTATCAAAAATAATCGTCAAAGTGTTGGCACGAGTTGGTTCGACGTAAGACAATGGCGATTTCAAAGTGTTTATTAATGGAATACGCGAATAAAATAACTGGCATATCGCCAAGAATGTCTATTGACATTTTATTCCCAGAAAAAGTAGCGCGAAGAATGAAACACTTTAGTATAATTACGACATTCGATCAACCTTGTAAGAGTACTTACAACAGATCAGGTCTGAAATGATGAATAATTGCACAAAACGCCATTCCGTTTCTCCAAGATGTCGTTAGATTAGTGACTTTAACACCAGAATAATCCTTTGTAACTTCTTTGCACCATTCTAATAAATCTTGGCCGGGAGTAATTTCTTTCAGTCTTGGAACGTTTGCGTCATTCTTTTTAAGATCCAATGGTTGCAGCGGCAATCTCAATATGCTGTGTTCAATGTTTTTGCTACAAAGATATTGAATTTGCAATTACATTATTTATTACATTGTATAGAATAATAACAAAGTAATCATTCTTGTTTCTTATAAAAAAAAATAAGTGCCTTTTTGCATAATAAACTATTTGTGAAAACAATATTTAAAGTTATTGTACCAATTATATATTGTACCAATTCTAATATCATATTTCACACACGTACGCTATTTTGTAAAATATAATACTGTAATTGTACATACTCATTTTCAATGGCAACATTGTCTTTTACGGGTGATTTTTCCTTTAGAGAGTCTCCAATTCCTGTTAGACTAATGTCGCGTATAAAATGCTCGCCATCATTTACAGGAGTTGTATCATCCTTTGATAAACTTGCCACTATTGTATACACATTATATATTCTATTAGTAAATTTGATTCCATAAATTATAATAAAATTAATAAAGCAACAAGTTAGAGAGTTAAGATAGCAATTACATATTTTATATTCAATGTATATACTTGTGGACACAGTTTCAATAAAAAGCAAGGATCAACACTCACCACTTATAGGAGTGCTGGGTAATTCACTTTCAGTAAGACTGCTCGTCATTAGATCAAGTTGAGCGGAAATATCTAAAAACTCGTCCAAATTTTTTACCGACACTTCCTCAACATCTTCAGGTATATCTTCATTATCAAAATCATCTAATGGCGCAATGTCGCTGTTATTATTAACCGACATTAAACTAGCCATACTTTGCATATCTTCATCCCTAGAAAAATAATTATTCAATAAGTATTTATCAACAAATTCAAATATAATAAACTGATACTTCAATGACATTTTCAGATTAAAATAATCTATTGACAGATTCAGCATCTGTTGAATCTGCCTCTAAAGTGCATTACTTAATGTTTATCCTATTTAAAATATATTTAAATATAGCTACATAAAGGACAAGTATTATTACCTAGCTTATGAAATTAATTAGCAGTATGTCAATGAAATTAAACTACACACTTACGTTGCCTTGCCCTCTCGTAAAAATACACATGACAAAGTACATTCTAGTGTAGCGCTAACAATCTTTTTAGAAGTTGGCTTCAAGTCCAATTTAAGTTGTTGCTGACTAGATTCTAAAGTTGCATATTTTTTCATATTTATATTAGTGGCAGCCACATGACGTCTCTTTCCTGTCGACGACACCTGTTCGAGAGTAGAACAATATACCATTGTGCTACGTCCTTCTGCGAATGTATCAGTATGCTGTACTCACATCTTCGATAACAAATGTCCAATCTTTATCTTCCAGTTCATGTGTCCGTGGATCTTTAAACAGTGTTACGGAAACTGTATGATTGTCAGGGACTGCCCAGCTAATGACACCCTTCAAAGGATCACTTAAACATGGCTCCCAGTCTAAGGGTTCTGAACTGACTCTTCTACTACGTCTTGTCCAAACAACGCTCAATTTGTTTGGCTTCCTAGAAAATGTTATTATCTTTGTATATTTATTCTCTGCTAGAATACATATATGCTAATATAATATTTCTACAAAATTGTTTTAAAAAATTATGTCTTATTAAATTAATAGTTATTTCACACATATATTTTTTCAAAATGTACATATATAATTAAAAGATATCATAAATCTAAATTGTGTCATAAACATAAACATATTTTCTATAACACAACACAATGCGTATAAAAATCTAACGCAAATCTAAACGCAAGACAGTAATTTACATTTGCATATATATCGCTTAATTTTTTTTCCAAAATATTTATTCCAAGAGACAAAAATGTCCATCACTTTCTTGTAAAATACAACAACTGTTCCTGTTTTTCAAGAGCAGACGACAGTTATGAGATTTTCATATAAACGAAAAGATATTGATGTTAGTTCCTGTTCGAACAACAGATTTCATTTCACTTGAGAAAACCGCGGCGAAAGGAAGTTCTCGCTCGGCCAGGAATGAATCGGCGTCACTCACCACTTTGTCGTCGTTTCTAACGTGACCTCGTGGTAAGAAACAGTGAACTGAAACTTGGCTGCTCTCTTGTTCACCCGTTGCAAGCGTTTCCAGACGGAACTCATGTTTGCAGCCGCGCTCCGCTTCTTTTCGCTCGGGACTTCTTCGTCCGGGATTTATTTGTCCGCGAACGAATTCTCTTCCTCACTGCTGACGCGCGAGCGAGGCGCGCTTTGTCATTTCCGCGAGGACCGTGAGTCGAACGCGCGATCGGATCGTGGACTAAGATCGGCCGCGGTGGGATATGGAAGACTAACGATCACGCTTCCCGGAAACCGACGACGTTCACGTTCCACGACGTGCGCCCTCGGCAGAGCTACAATCATATGTTCGGACGGACGGACGGATGAGTCTTCCTCTCGGTTCACCACGGCTCACGCACGAACGCTTTCAATGTTCCTGGAACGAATCGACTGTCATGTCACTTGTCCATGCGTACGTTCATACACAACATGCACGAATGCACGCACACGCGTCGAAAGTCGAAATACGTCAAGACAGCTGACGAGCTGACCTCGGACTTACGAAAGTTCTCACTGGTTCTCACTCTCACCAGATCGCTTCTAAATCGCGTCCCCTTTGGATGAGAAGTCAAGCGAGAGTGAGAGACTCGAGATACTTGAATCTTGACGATTGATGAGCTTCTCTCTTGGAAAAGAGGAGACCGTTGTTAACGTTGTCTGTCAGGTCTATCTTCGAAATTTGCATTTGTCGGTCTTATAGAAACCCGCGTGGCTTTGAAAAATTCACGCGCTAAAACACGAAAACATTGACTGCGTTCAAAAAATATTCTTTAATATTATTGATTCTTGCCGGTAGTTCCTTGCTGGATCTAAATATATAACCAATCATAATTAAAGAATTTTATAACATCTTGCAAATTTATTTTTCTTTGCTGAACACAGCGATTGCGGTGAAAGTGAGAGGTAGGAAAAATTTGATTAGAAGATTAGATCATGGACGATAATGATAAAATTATCGATATTTCAAAAACATTTAATTCTTCTATTTTACTCATAATTTTGACTCAAATTACTATATAACATATTTACAGTTATTATAAATATTTTTTAAAATGTAAAAAATCTACTAATCTTTGCAACGCTTTTACACTGCTGCATATTTCACATAGCAAATAGCATTTAATTAACATTTGAGATAAGTATAAAATATTGAATAACTAATAATTGTATAATGCATGCGAAAGATTTGAAAAAAAAAAAAAAAAAAATTATTTATAAAATTTTTTTACAAAATAAAAATCACTAGATATTTATATTTATACAATATTTATTTTAACTATTTCTGCTTCTTTTTACTTATGCATATAAATAATATTTCTGTAAAAATTATTCCAATTTATAATTCGTCTCTATCTATGTCAAAACTTGAATCATAATTATCATTATCTACTTCATTATCACTATAATCATCGTCTTCCTCATCGGCATAATTTTCATTGCAAATATTTGAGATCTTTGTGCAAAGTTCTTTTTTTTTATTGGATATGCCATCAACATACAATGACACTATATCTTCTTCAAATTCTTCCACTACAGTGCTGCACTGAAAACGATTAACTCAAATTAATGACAAAGCACTTTCAGCAAATATAAAACGTAATAAATAGCACTCACATAATGCTCGAGGCTCTTATTTAAATCACCATCTTGAATTATATCTACTTCGCTCATAATAGGATTCATACCACCTGATGGAGACATAAGATTAAAGATCATTAATTGATTATCAGACTTTCTTGTTGCTCTAACGTAATCCGACAGTTTTTCACAAATATTGTCCAGCAAAATCGAAATATGTGTTTCAGATCGACCTAACGGCACCTTAAAATAATAAATATCGAATTTTATATTAAAAATCTATACAACACAATTCTCCAAAAGATATCCAAAAGAGAACTCTGTTGTGTAGGTAAATTGAAACTAGGGAATGGATTTATAAGTGCATAAAAGCAGCAAAAATATTCTTAATTTAATACTAATGATCTATTTTTTCTTGATATTTATTTTCATCTTTTTACCTTTTTATGTATAGTATTCCCATCAGCATCCATTCTAAAATTGCCTACATCAACTAATTTATTTGGATTGGCTTTTAGAACCTCGTTTTCCAATTCATTCATAGCTGCCCTACAAACTATAAGGTATAGTAATTTATAATAGTATAGTATATAAAATTTATAATAGGTATAATAATTATTATAATTTATGATTATTATTAAAATAGAATTATCATAGATATATTAAAATATCATAGAAATTAACATTGATTTTCACCTAAACATTTCAAATGCTTTAAATCAACTTCTTTAGGTTCCACTGCAACAATTATAAAAAATAGACCCAAAAATAGTAAAGTTCTCATCTGTAAATGTAAATTTCCAATTGTATGAAATCCTTCACAAAAAGTAAACATGCTTATACTTTGCAACTTTTCTTACATAAAGAATTTCAAATAGAATATCTTACCTTGTGCATTGAAAATTGAACAGGTTACAATAATTGTTTAGTTATATTTTTTCCACAATAATATATCTAAAATTTTTAGTATCGCAGCACGCAACACGTGTAATGTACATCTTCTAGTCTCGCGTTGATGATGTGTAAAATATTTATATCGTAATCTTTGTACAAACGAATAACAGTTCGCAACGTGTAATTCCGGTAATACCAACTGTTTAACCTTAAATGATTTTATTAAAAATCACTTTTACATCGAAATAATCGAAATAATAAATATAATACTTGCAATTCAGTCCTAATAATATTACAGACAATATTTATTAATGTTATTATTATACAAAAATACAAAAACGATATTTCAAAGTGCTGACAGATATATATGTACGACTTAACCTTACCTCAATCTCGCTATGTATGTGATCGTTTTCTGAAAAATGAATCGATTGTTGAAAATCGAGTTATATCGAGCTCTCATTATTGTTGAAAAAAAAAACACGAGAAGCATACATTATTCTTTCAAAGAAAGAATAATATATTAGGGAAAAAATTCGTGGCGTTTTTTTAATGCCATCTAATGGGAAAAACGCCACGAACTTTTTCCCACACTTAATACAATGTGACACACAAAAATGAATAATTTTTTTTTATTCTATTCATTCGTCTATCATATAATTATTGCTAACCATTTTGTTTCCTTTGTTGAACAACTTTTTGTTGTCTATCTCGATTTCCAAATGGGATTCATATGCAGAAACATGTCATTAACTCGGAAGTAGGCGCGGTCCTGATCGAAATGTATTTTCGCATATATGTATTATAACTAGAATACATATATGATTATAATTACTATAAATAATAATTAATAAAAAAACGTTCGATAATGCTTTATATTAATCTTAATTAAAAACAAAGGAACAATTTTCAGTAATAATTATTGAAAATAATTGTATTTATACAATATCTTTATTTTAATTTTTTATTTGTTAAAATTATTGATATCTAATGAAATAATGTGAGAAAGTTATAATTTTATTTTTTATTTATAAAAATATAATAATGAGACTGGCGAAAACGACAAACACTAAAGTAAGCGCGCGAGTTACGGTCTTTTAGATCGATCGTTACAAACATATCAAATTTTATGTAGATATAAATTTACGTCATCTAGCTTACGTCGTAAGATATGTTTACGTCATCTATTTTCGCAAATTATACGAAAAAACATTAACAAACATTTACATAAAGGTAAACATTTATATAATAGTGCCAATAAATTGAAAGATATAAATAGAAAACGAAAGAGTACGGCAAAATGACGCTCCCGGATTAAACGTAATTGATTGGTTCTACAAATGAGAATCAATCATATTCAATCGCTTGGCGACTACATTGGGTACATTCAGTAGTACTACAATCTCTCACTGAGCGCTTAGTGATTAGCTCTTGCATCTGATTAGCATATTTAGATCTAAACTTAATTACATTTAGCGCGCAAAAATTACATTAAAAGCAGTTCGTCACTTCAGGACAGGTTTTAAAATCTGTGGAAATCATAAAAAAGATTTAATCTGTTTGTATAAATATTATTTGTAATACATTGCAAAGATATTTAAAAAACAATTTTCTATATTTGCAAAGAACGATTTTCTATTTTCTATAATCTCATTCATTTATAATTCTAAAATACTTTTTAAGTTTATTACAGTTTAATCATTTTCTTTTATAAACTATAAAACTAGCTATGTCGGATAGCAGTCTATGAATTAAAAATGTATTATGCATTTGGTAATTCATTAGAAATGCGAATTTTTTTTATTGTACACATATATATATAGTGTGCATATAGTGAATTCGCACTTGATTTCAAATTAATCTAATAGACTGATATAATTTAACCTAGATTCATCAATGATAAATAGTTTAACCTAGATTCATCAATGATAATTGCTATAAAAAGCACAAATATTTAATACAGCTTATACATGAAAAGGCACGTCTTTTTAATTGTGATAAAATGAATTTGAATAGAGTTAATGATCGCGATTCCATCTCCAGATTGTCGCGTCGTCGCAAACGCATAATAACACGGAGCCATCTCGACTTAGGCTAGTTTGGCGAATCGGTACGGTGCAACGGGGATGCTGAAGAGACCAGCAGCGTGCTTGCCCAGGTTCATCTACATCCAAATCCCAAACATAAGTGCGACCGACCTGATTCCCTAACGCGATCGTACGCTGCCAAAAATCCATTGAGAAGCGTATAAACCAAATGTCACACTCCTTAAACTCGAAACGGTGTAAAACCGTCGCACTCGTTTCTCCATTGCGCAATTGCGAGTCCTCAAGTCTACCTGGCTTCCAGCATACAATACAGTTTTCACAGGATTTGCTCAGGATAAAGTCGCCGAACCACTTCACGCAGTCCACATAATTTCGATGAACGTCACGAGTGGTAAAATCTGGAAAATGTTGCAGTATTGAATCAAAGGGCCTGCCATTGCGAGTGGGATTGCAATGATAGGACTGTTTTATCGCGTCTTGCATGTCTGGTTTCTCCAAAGACCACAACTTAAGAGCATGATCCATTCCGCATGATATGATTCTTTGACCTTTTATGTCGAAATCAGCGCTCAGGACTTCATCTCTGTGGCCTTCCACGCCACCGAAAATCGCGATACACACATCCGTTTTGATGTTCCATAGTCTCAGAGCGTGATCTTTCGATGCTGATAATAGAATGTTCGGATCTCTCGGATGAATCTTTAACTCATTTATTGCATGCCCATGACCGATGTAATGCTTGATACAAGTCATTGTCGCAGGACTTATAACTCGGATAACTCCACGGGATCCTGCTACAGCTAGCAAAGGTTTCCCAGAGTCGTCGTATGTCCACGCGCATGTGTAAAAATTCTCCTCTGTGTCTGGATCGGCGTAACATTGTTGTAGCTGTATATTTCCGCCCTGCTGACACTCGTAAATGCTTACGCGATTGCTACCCACAGAGGCAAATATCAACGGTTCGCCTTCTTTCAAATGATAATTGAATTGTACGCCAAATAAGGGCTGCCCGTGATCTTCCTTGACACTACAGCAAAATTTGTACATTGGTTTGTCTGTACAAGGTTTGTACTTTGCTGTCTTACTCCTGCGACGACCTTTTCGTTTATAACGGGCGCTACGAGTGGGCGTGTCGCTGCGATGAGTACCGGCGGTGGAATTACTTCCAATGCTGCATTCTGTCACATCACTATCATTTTCGCTGTCCTCTTGGCTGGAAGCGTATGTCTTACCACTTGATTTTTTCATCTTGATATTGATCTTAATAATTTAAACAATATTATTAACAATGATATTTTAATATATAATTTTTGAAAAAAAATATATGTGAATTACTAGCAAATCACCTTATATAACACCTTACTATTTCTGTAATCTTGTTCTATTGTCCAACAGTTCCAATAACTGGTACACCACTGTTTAATCCTAATATTCCTTCTGTTATATTTAGAATTCTGCTTCCTAAAGAGACACAAGCTTGCATATTCTAAAATAAAAAGTATATTTTGAACTATATGAATTATAATTTGTAAAATTTGTACGTGTGTGTGTGTGTGTGTGTGTGTGTGTGTGTGTGTGTGTGTGTGTGTAGATAGATAGCTTTGAATATAACTTACAGAAATATTAGCAGAGAGAAAACGAATATTATAATCGTGACAAAGTTTCTTTGACTTATGAATCAATCCCATAACATTGGATATTCCATTACAATTTATTATGCAAACTGCACCAGACAGTACATAATATTCATCTATTCTGGCTATGTTAGCTTCTATCTAAAACATTATTAATAATAATAGAGATCAATAATTATTAATTATTATTTTATTAATTAATAATAATTAATAAATAACTAAAGATAATGAGTTTAATATGATAAAAAGATTACATTAAAAATTATTTGCGAGCGACTTACTTCTAATAAGGTGTGTGAAGCTCTTAAGTCAAAAGGAAAAATAATAAAATCTACAGAGATATCTATTCTCGTTTTCACATCTGTAATAGATTCACACTGATGGATAGATATCTGCCATTTCCTTTCTTTTGCACTTAAATATAAGCCCTCTGATATCTTCTGACATAATTCAGCTGATCCTACTATCTGGAAAAAGATGTTTTAAATATAATAAATATATTTACTATACAGTTATATATTTAACACTGCTGATGTACACAATATCCAATAAATTATAATATAAAGCACAAGAAGATAATTTTCTTTGTCTATACTTTTTACTTATTTTATTAGTTTGCTTGTTGATATAACAAAAAAAAATAAATTATAAAATAATATACCATGTACTTACACAAAATGACAAAACAAATTAAAATTAAATTATGCTTTGGATATCAGACATATTATACAGATTATATTCAATTCCACATGGTTATATCTTAATACACCAGAAAATCAAAGCTACATGCATTTGTATTTTATTAATTATGATTAACATTTTATTAATTATGATTAACAAAAAGTAAATACAAATAACAAATTAGCAAATTATAAATAACAGACACAGAGACAAGGACTACGTTCAGCAAAAAAAAAAACAGTTTTGCAATTGTTGTAAAATTCTTGAATATGATTTATACATTTCTAATATAGATTCAATTTATTTTACAACAATTGCTAAGCTGCTTTTTCTCCTTTAAGATAGTTCTTTAGTAAGTGCCAAAAATTTGAGATGCTTCATCAGATGTATCCAAAATTACAAATATCTGTATAATTTAGATAACACATTAAAACTATGTGTATATCTTAATGAAATAGTATGGAACATATAAAAGTAAATCAAGAGGCCTATTAATTACATCTTTATAAAAACAAGATGAGATTATGTTTATTTGTTGAGGTTAAATTTAAATGCAAGTTTAGGCATATAAATATCTTTCCAGATTAGCCGTTGACTCATTACTTTTTTGTGACCATTAAAATCATAATTTTTTAAACTATTATAATCTCATTTTTTAGAAAAGTCTATGATAACATTTATGTACAATTAATCAAAGAAGCGTCTGCAAGTCTTATCTGTCACTAAGTTATATGAAAGGATACAATTTCAACTTTTTTTTCTTTTATTTCATCATTAATTTGCTGTAGAATTTTGCACAGCAATTTCAATACTACAACTTCATTATATAAAAAAAAAGGACATTTCTATGGTAATTCAATTTTTACTAAAGAACCATCTTAAGGTTGAAAGTCCACAAAAAAATCTTACGTAGCATCCTAAGACCGCGGTTATCACTTCCTAAAAATATGCGAAATATACAGGAATGTGAATAAAACTTTCTTTTTTCTTTTACCGTCACAGACGCACCATAAAAGCAATTAGACATTCGTCTTTCCGAAACGTGCCGTTTTTAAAGATTTCGGCCATGACTGTTGATGGCTAAAGGCTTGTTCTTTCTGTGTACTGCACTGAATTACACTTCTATCACATTTTCGCCAAACTGCAAATATATATCTATTTCAGTTTAAGTACGAGAGAAGTATATAATCCAACTGCCAGAAAGAACAGATACATATGTTGAACCGGTTTCACTACTCCGATGTTAAATTTCAATATTGCCAACTGCAAAATTGAAAAAAATAACCTAATTTTCTGGCAGCTGTGAAGAACGATGTGATAATAGATTTATTTGCGTTATTTGAAATTTCTAAAAATGTTTATATTAAAAACGAAAAAATATAATTGGATGTTTAAAAGAAAGCAAAGACACTGAGTGCAAAAAGTGCAAACAACGCGAACAGATCTATTAAGGTGCTTTTTCATGCTAATGCTCGATTCATTTTCAATGTCAAAATAAATCACAGATCAAAATTGACGCTTGATATTCGCCAATTTCTATCGTGATTATTTTGATGCCAAAAATGAGCATCAAGCATCGGTATGAAAAGACACTTTTATAAGCTGATGACAGTGGCGGATGACAGCTAATCACGGTGTTAGAAATATAGGTGGAGCAGCTTGTGAAAATTTACCTTAACAAGTTACTCTCTATGATGGCCACGGTTACCATATGAAGTGCTTCAGAAATTTTCTAGCAAGTAACCAATCAATTTGATATTACGTTACGTAGTTGCAACTAAATTCCGTTAGATGACGCACAATCTCGAGTTGAATTTGCGGTTATGTTATGTTCCCAGCATGACATAATTGGATATAACCTATCGCGATTTAAATACCGTAGCGGCTGGCTCATAAAATTGTATAATGCTATTATTTATCGTGACATTACCAAGATTCTCTGCGATTTGACATGAGTTCCCAACAAATATTTCAGCTTTCTCATAGATTCAGAACAGTCTTTAGGCCACTGACATCCAAATTTAATGAGATTGGCATTAAAATTAGGAATTATGAAATGCCTGAGAAAATTAAGGGCACATTTCTCGAACGCTGGGGTAAATAATATTACAAAATATATGGTTGAATTATCACATTCTAGTTATTTAAGTAATGTTTGCAAATAGTTTTTATTATTTTACAGCGAAATATTGGCATGGTTTGTATATAGATTACAAGGACGTCGCATTAGATGTAGTCAAAGATTGCACAGAACGTCCTGTACATGCTACAATATATATTACACGTGCGTATTGTTTTTTGAGTGTCTGCAGATTGTCACTTTCAAGATGTGATATTTATAATGTGTAATAATTATAATATATCTGTATGAGAATAATTTATATTATTTCAGTTCTAGGAAGCTGTTTTTATTCTAATCGACACAATCCAGATGAAACTATGTTTAGGGAACAATTGATACAAAACAGTATAAAGTTAATACAAGTAGGAGAACCCATACGCAATCCTGTCTCTGTACAGCACATAAAATGGTTGGAACAGTGCTATAATGAAGGATTAATCAGAAGGCTAAATCTAGGAATTTTGTCTCTGATTTGGTTGGATAATTATGACAAAAATTGTTCCTCATACAAGGCTGTCTGTCCTTACTTAAAACCACGATATGTAACTTTCTATGAAAGAATAGTGGATGTAGGCTTTCTAGGAAAGTGGTGGGTATTAGATAGGAAGATGAAAGATTATGATGTAAACGAGGCTGAATTCTGTGTTGCAGAAACTGTAAACAATACAGATACTATTTCAGCAACATGTTAAATTTTGATAGGAAGCAATTGTATTATTTATGTAAAAAAATATATACATTTTTTAAGTTTTGAAAAACGAGTATATATTATATATATTTGTAAATTAACAACTAGGATACAAAAGATTTTAATATAAAATCTAGTAAGTAAATTATATTTGTGAATATACAGGCACAATTGTTAGAATTGAATAAATTGAGAGATCATAACAAATCATCTCTCTTCTGTTCAGAATATATTGATTAAATTCAATAGAAAACTATTTATCCAAAATATATTAATTCAATGACTTAGAATAGATCGATAATGTCTGCGAAAACAAGTTAAATGCACCAGCATTTTACTATAATTCTTTTCTAAGAGAAATCTAGTTGTACTCACAAGATCCTTTTTCAGGATTTATATCGCAATAATCTTTAGTTTTCTTCTTCAATAGTCTTCTTTATAGTTCTTCTTTAATTTCCTAAATATATAGACATTCTATCGAATTGTTTTACAAAAATATATGATACCTACGTTTATTAATATTATTAGATAGATGATTTATCATTATACAATTTTCAAAGTCTTCATTCACGAGACAGCAGTTAATCATCTAAAATGTAATCAGTTTTATTTTAATATTAATTGCTATGAATAGTATTAATATAAAATCTATTGTACCGTTGATACATTACCAATTTTTGCGTAAACTATTGCTGTACGGCGCGGAATGTAGATCATCATTTTGTTTTGATATGCAGAAAATGATTCTAGTTGCGTAAAATGTTGCACATTCGTATCTACGCGACATTCTCCTCCAAATTGTTCATCATCACTACACAAAACGATCTTGTATGTTCCTGGATTTTTTACACCGACCGGATAATCGGCGAACGACTTGACTGGATGAAAGTTAAAGACGAATGTGAGATCACTTCGGTCAAAGACGATCACTTTATCATCTTCGTGCTTCCAGCTCACATAGCCCTATAAATTCAAATATTATTCTTGATTCTTTAAATTTTATTAATCCTTTATTGTCAAAAAAAAATCACTTAGATAATGACAGATCAAAAACACAAAAACTTATAAAGCTACTTACAGGATGGGCATGTAACCATCCATACTTCTCTTCGAGCATATTCACAGCGCGATCCCAATTATTCATGTATTTATACTTCAGTAATTCGTCATCCACTAAATTCCACTGACGTCTGGCATAATGGTAGCTGTCTGCATTTCCGATTCTCGGAAAATCTAGCCATTCGGGATGACCAAACTCATTACCTGTAAAATATACATCAAAGTATCTCTGATTGCTACATTTTTATTCAATCATAATTTGAATGAATTTTGATGCATATCTCGAGATACAATTGTTCACATAAGTAAGAGATTAATCTAAAATTATTAATTTGTTGATTATTCACCTATGAAGTTTAGATAAGCTTCGCCGCCCAAAGCATGCGTAATCAGTGTAATTAGATTGTGAAGAGCAATGCCACGAGAAATGATTTCACTGTGTGGACTCAAAGTGCTCATGTGCGTATACATTTCCTTATCCATGAGCCAAAATGCAATCGTTTTATCACCAACGAGAGCCTGATCGTGAGACTCGGAATAAGCGACCGCTTTCTCCATCCATCTTCGATTGGAGAGTGTCCAACAAATCTCCCCAATCTTCCAATCATCATCTTTGACTTCTTTTAATAATTTAATCCATTTGTCAGGAATAGCCATGGCTAATCGGTAGTCAAATCCCATACCACCTTCAGCGACAGGCCTTTTTGGTATTTTGCGAAATATTTATAAAATTATTTATGTAATTAATTTTCATCTGCTTTGATTTACGAAAGTTATAAGCCTTGTACCTGCAAACACCTGGCATTCCACTAACATCTTCAGCAATTGTAACGATTTCGGGATATATTTCATGCAACATATGGTTAGCGAGCATTAAATACACTATGCCCTCCACATCAACATTCAAACCATAATATTCATCATAATGACCACTGAAACCTTGTCCCAAGCCTCTTGAATGATACAACATTGATGTGACACCATCAAACCTGTCAAATTATTGCAATTTCAATAAAATATTTGTTATATTATGTATGAAAGTCATATACTTTTGTAATTAGATCTTTTTATAAAAAAATTAAGTACCTGAATCCATCAAAACCATATTCCTCGATGTACCAACGCAAATTGGATAATAGGAATCGAAGTACCTCATATTCCGCGTAATTGAACAGCCTGCTGTCCCACAGCGAGTGTTCGCCGCGAGAACCGCTATGAAAGAAACATGCGTCTGTACTATCAAACATATTCAGTCCGTCCAAAGTATTCTTGGAAGCATGCGAATGTACTACATCCAGCAAAACATAGAGACCATGTTGATGTGCTACATCCACTAACTCTTTTAACTCTTCTGGATTTCCATAGCGAGACGAAACCGCATAGAAGGAAGTCACCTTTGATTTTAATAAAAGACATAGAGCTAACACTTGTATACATAATTATATAATTAATTTTACAATTGTGTATAAATAACACAACCTGATATCCAAAACTAGCATAATAAGCGTGCTCCATGATCGCCATTACTTGTATCGTGTTGTATCCTTGCTTTACAATCCGTGGTATCACATCCCTAGCAAATTCCAAGTAGGTGCCAACGCGACATTCCTGGGTACCAATTCCAATATGACATTCATAAATTCTAAGACTCTCTGGTTTCTTTGGTTTGGGATGTTTGAACTTGTATGTCTGGAAAGGAAGCATTATAAATCTCTTTGTCACATGCCAGAAGCACTTCTAGTGATAATTATCCAATACATTTTCTGGATGCCATATACGTTGTTTGTAAGTAGTTCCTTCAGATTTATCTGGTTTCTGTGTTACATAAGTTGCCCAGGGACTCAATCTTTCAAGAAGCTCATTATTGTGACTTTTGATAATGAGCTTTACTTCAGAGTTGTGCTTCAAAGGACAACTGCCATTTGCATTCGGAGGCAAATGCAATTCCCACTTGCCATATTCTAATTTTTTATATGGTGTAGCAGTTTTTTGCCAATTATCTATACAACGAAATAGTTATACTAATTAAAGATAATCCTAATTGAATATTAAATATATTAATATAATCATAAGAAAATAATATGCATACTAAACTCTCCAGTTAGAAATACTTCCTGCGCACCAGGTGCCCATTCCTTTGCAACAACACTATTGTCATCTTGGACATGAATACCAAAGCTCTCATATGCAGTAGTAAATTGCCTAAGGTCTCCATCTCCTTCTTCTATTTTTTCAACATAATCCTTAAACAGGGCATACCTGGAAAGGTAATGTAATATTAGCAGAATATTTTTAACGAATTAGGGGGGACATCGCAAATCAGGCATAACCTTTATATACAAAATTGTTATAAATAAAAGTACCTTCGTCGAATGTCAATCTCGTACTGCTTCAGATATGGATCTCTCTCGAGGAGGGTTTTTATCTCTGGTACCTCAACTTGTGAAGGATCCATGCTGGACCATTTGCCACCCATATTTTTATCAGGATATCTTACGCACAATTAACAAAAGCGTGATCGCAGCATGGACCGGCTGAAATTTGAATGTCAGATCAATGTCACGATCCCCTCTCCGTTCGACGTCAGTCGGTCAGTGGAATGTAAGTGTACTGTACTTACTACTGTATCTTCGAAGATGTGGAACGGAACTTAGATTGCATAAGCAGCCGGATATAACAGGAAGAAAAAAAAAGAAAAGCTACGTGGCTACCGACTTATATAATCACGAACACGCATTAACACGCACATCGCGTAATATCGTGAGAATGATAAGTTTGACGGCTTCTAATCTGCACGGAACTCCTCCAAGCTTTGACATCATCATGTGTCGCCATGTTTATTCTCGGAATGTTTACTATTTTTAATTTACTCAGCACTCAATAGGCGAAGCGGCATGGCGGCCCTGGCGGAACTTCAGGTTTAGGGTCAGAGTTGGCCAGAGTTGGCTGAACCGAACTAGTGACACAATCACGCGTGCAATTTGTAATTGCAAATGAACTTGGAAATAATAAAAGTTGCAGCATCAAAGATCGTAAGCGATATCTTATCTCGTGGGGTTTTATCTCATCGCATGCTGAGGAAAATTTTGTTTCATCTTTTTTGAAAAAAAAAAAAGTATCAAAAATTAGGCGATTGAAGTCTTGATATGGTGGTGAAATATCATCATAGATCTGTTCTTCATAACTGCATGTTCTGTGTGTATATTTAAAAAAAAGATATACGCATGTATATAAAGAAAAAAGGAGAAAAAAATAGAAAAATAGTGACATAAGTGCCATCTACAAGAACCTTATATCGAATCAATTAAACGCACTTATAATTATAAAATATTTTATTTAACAGCACAGTAAAATGATATAGCGATTTAACTTTCTCGTTTCTATATTTATTAAAATATTAAATTATTAAATGATATTGAATGCGTCATCTTCTTTACATCAATTTGTGTACGACGATTTAATATTACAGATATAATATTATAGAAGCTCTCTAGTTTAATGTGCAGTACGTACTTGAGTGCGTCCAATTGCATTCACTAAGCGAAAAAGTTCTGGTTGTTTGTCAAATGATAGACATTTTAAACAACTATTGTGTTATGGAGTGTCTAACACTATTTTTTTATATGCATCGGAAGGGAGACAAAAAACAAAGAAGCAAAAACAAGAGCATCCGAGAATCAGTAAAGAAATTTTATTGGAGATACACGAGTACGAGTCCAGTATTACGTAAGAATAATACTGACAATTCGTGAATACTCGTACGTAAGTACATAACGTACAATTTACGTAAATTTATTCATTGATATATATTTATACAAATGCAAAAATTGCTCTTGTCAATAGCTCAAGCGATATATAGACATCGTGGAATACATTAATTGTGATGCGCTCAAGCTAAATTCGTCGCAATTTGTGAATTATGATTTATGCGCTAACTCAATTTAATTCCGCATCAAGAGATAGAATAAGAGAGAATTGTATGTAATTAGTAGATTTATTTTTAATTGAATTGCTTTTATATTTATGAATCACTAAGTAATGCTCACAAAGTATAAGAAAATAAATAAATACAGTTTTCAAAGTATTTACGCGATTAGACTCTGACCACCCAACGGTGGTCAGATACCGAATGTCTTGGCGGCTTTGGTCCATTTTTATCTTAACTTAAGCATTAAAAATTGTTCAAGAAATGTTCAAAAAGAAATATATATACTTATAATTAATTCTTAAATAAGGTGGAGTTAGAATTAGGAGAACGAATTGTTGATATTTCAAGATTTATCCTCTCTTGTTTTTTTTCTTTCGTTGTCTTTATATATGTATATAATGCATTCTTATATATAAATGCAAATATATTTAAAATTTGAGAGGATCGCAAGCAAATATTTGTGACAAAGCATTGAACTGTTTTAAGAGAAACACTTATGAAAGGGAAATAGGAGGAAAGTATACATTTTAAATTTTATGAGAGATTAAATAGGTATGTTAACGTTAGCTTGGATTACAAGATTAAAATCGTATTCAAGATTTCATTTTACTTGTAGGAAGAAAGATTAGCCTTGACTAAACATCCGGATGAATTTTTTTACCTTGGAATCAATCTTTAACATAGACCTATGTGGCATGCGTCTTGTTAGTGGGCTTTTGGTTTCGAATTTGATTTGTTAGTGTAATTTATGGTACTGTTTATGGGAGTATTATTGACCGAAGTGTCAGATACTTCGTCGCTGCTATTACTGCGAATATCACCTTCCATCTGTAATAGTTTTTCCAGAAGAAAAGATTAGCATATAGATGTGTGTTCATTAATATCAAAAAAATGTCCCAATGAACGTGCACGCGATAATTTATATAAATCAGCAGCACATACCTGACCAGCATTGAAAGCACGGTATGCGATCTGAATGATTAAATAAGTCCAAATTGCGTGGAGAAACAGTAGTAAAATTAATAAAGAATTAAAGATATAATACGCGAAGAACATCGGTACTATTTTAGGCGCCTCTATAGATGTACTGTAACATACAATAGATTGGCATTAGTATCAAATAATCTGCGCATTTAATCGCTCAAAATTTAAATATATTAATACGTACTTATAAATTATCCAAAATGGGTACACACCCATACGCGTTACAACCCAGAGAATTGTAAACGCAGCAAATATACAGTCACAAAGTCTTTGATAATTTGCATATTTGGTCATTTTTGCCGCCTGCGAATTAAAAATAATTAAAAATATAAATTAAAATATAGAATATAATTTTTCTCTTTCGAGCATTCTTACCTCCAAGAGTATATCCGCAGAATCATGCACAAGCAAGACTAGACTACCGATCCTCGTTAGATTTCCAACCCACGAAAAACACATAAGTGCAATTGTAGCTATGTGATGAATAAACATCTGCCAAAAATCTTTCCTTTTTACATCAAAGAATTGAGAAAAGCTTAATGCCCAATAAAATGACATTGATATCATATAATACCACCACACATCATCAGTAACAGGATGATAGGGATAATTGTAAAAACAATACTTTATGTCCCAAAGCCACAGTTTATCCCACAGGACAACAAGGCCGTAGAAGAATGAATACGTATAATAAAAACATCTCCAACTGAAAAGAAATCATACATGTGTATGATGATTTGTCAATGTAATATTTATGTACGATACGAAATAGTGAATTAAGACGATGACTAACCAACTTTCGCAGAACTTTGTAAGAGTAGACGGCTTGTCCTGAGAACGACGCAACCGAAGCCACCTCTCTACTTGCCTTTCAGACCAATCTAATTGTTTAGCCAATGCCAAAATCTTAAAACATATAGTTATACATTACAAAGTGTTCATGTAACAAACAGTAGATGTGCATGAAAACATATATATATCAATTAACACTATTTATATTATTTTTAACATTCCTGATATTTCTTAATATATTGAATGCCACGTTAATATTACATAACTTGCCCAAGGCGTCAACATGAATCTGCTATCATGCGATACATATTGTATTAAAATTTAGAAATATTTACATTTATTTATAATTATTATGTGTTTCTATTAATCTTGACATCGCCGGTCAGCGGTGATCCCCAACGATGGCAT
>NW_017259535.1:209257-211036 GCF_001594045.1 Atta colombica | reverse complement strand
TCAATGGTCATATGAATCATTAGTTATATATATTTAGTATTAAATTTTTTTACATTAGTCACTCACCTGTTTATACTTGGTTTTTTTACTAAGATACGCTTTTTCTAATATCTCATTAGATACTGCCTTTTTGCTCCTAGTATTTTTTATAGAAAGCGATTTTCCAAAGGGAGCAAACCAATACCTATTTAAACATTGAAATTATACATGCATTACTTTAAAGGTTTACATAAATCTTTTATCATGTATTAGATATTACATTTTGCAATTTCATTGATGTAAGCTTTTCAATAGTAATGTACATGAATCTAATTTTTTTCGAAAATAAAAGTAAGGAAAAAGCCTTATTCGAGATCTGAGCTAGATTTTACAATTAGCTTAACAATATTTTAGTCTGATTTATATATCCAGTTATATATCCATTTACATATCCAGTTCTGTAATTGTGCGCCAATGTAATTGTTTAATTCTCCTATCTTCAATAAATGTTTTCTTAATAAGTAATCATAATAGATATCACGATAAATGTTACCATGTTATTAAATATCCGTAACAGAATATAGGAAATTCAGAATTTCATTGAAATCCCATTGAAGTAATATTTTTTTGCGTTTTAAGATGCTTATTAACAATATCATTAAATTGGTTATCAATTCAATTTGTGATATTATCTTATCCTAATTTCAGTTTAGAATTTCAAGAGCGAAAATAAAATCGACATGCCGTTTACGAAACTGAATGTAGACACTGAAAAAAATGATGTTGCATCAATAGCATTATCTTAATTAAAAATAATTTTGTTAATTGCATAACAATATTAATAAAACAAATACTGACACTTTTGTTTTAATAATTAAATTTTTATTTGTTTCATTGACGCTATTGTTATATAAATCAACAAGATTATTTTCAATTTAAATAATGTTGTTAAAACAAGATTTTTCTCAATGTAATAATTTCTTAATGTTTAATATGGTGATTCAAAAATTCACAAATTCGGAGTACAAGACATGATATTTTATGTTAAAACAATTTTTTCCTTTAGCAAAATTACGTCCGATAAATAGTTTTTGAAGAAGAGCAGGTTGAAGTTAACAAATAAGCGCAAAAATTATTTATCGGATGCAATTTTGCTAAAGGAAAAAATTGTTTTAACATAAAATATCATGTACTCCGAACTCATGAATTTCGGATCACTCAATATATTTATAAATATATTAATTATATATATCAATATATTAATAATTATATTAACATATGTATACACATATATACAATGAGAGCAAAAAATATTCAATTACAAAGAAATTTTTTATAAAAAAATCTTATTTGTAGAAAATAAATATTAGCAATTTTATACAATGAATACATTCTGTTCTTACATTAACAAACGAGCTTCGCATATATTTTTAATTTTAAAAACTAAATTTCTCGACTGTACAAAAATTGTACTTTTTGAGCATCCAAATAATACAATTTTTAATTTTCGCTTATTTTTTAGACGATATATTTTCTATAATTAATACACATCTTTTTGGTATATAATTTTAAGAAACATACAATTTTTTATTCTTTTTGAATAAATTGTTAATTACACAGCAAGAAATAATCGTCAATTAAACATCGAATTAAATTGAAATCATATCAATGTTGAGTCAACATCAATTCGATGACTCATTTCTTGTTTGATAATATTTACTTTTTAAAAATAAGGTTCTTTTAAAAAATATTTTCTTTGTACGAATACATTTTGCTCTCACTATATATATATATATATAT
>NW_017259535.1:202394-209227 GCF_001594045.1 Atta colombica | reverse complement strand
TATATATATATATATATACACACACACACACAAATTTGTATCAAAATAATATTAAGCTAAAATCTAACTTAGACTGAATAACTTTTCTTATTCAGTTGTATGGGTCTACTATCATACTCAATGTTTATTTAAAGCATTAATATTTTGAGATAGCTATAAAATTAGAAGCTATAAAATTTATTTATACCAATAAAGAGAAAATCCAGGAAGCTTACCTTTCAAGAGTATATCTTATTCCTAGAAGAACAATTGCCATAGGCAGCGGATATATTAAATGCTGATAATTAGCATATTTATTGTCTGCATTTGGACTGATATCCTCCCATGTAATGTTAGGAGGTAACCAAATGTGTGGTGACCAAAAGGTCGCCGATATATTTAGGAAAATATTCATTTCTCTATGTTCTGCAAACAAATATCCTTGATAAGAAAAGACGTCTAAGAATAGGAGTAGTAGAAACCACTCTAATAACATATATTATAAATAATAGTTTTACATTAATAATTAGAGAGAACTTATCAACAAATAAGAATGTTCAATGACAAAGAAAAAGTTAAAAAAAAATTATGATATCAAGCTACTGAAATTAAACAACATAAATCATTCATACTATCGTTGCTGTACTAATACAATTGAGTAGGAAGAAAAGATACATGCATATGAATAGCATGCAAAGAGAGAGAGAGAGAGAGAGAGAGAGAGAGAGAGAGAGAGAGAGAGAGAAAAGACGACATGAGATGGATCTCGTTAAGAAGACAGAGACACGCACGTACTTCACGTACTTACCCGGAACAACTGTGGCCGCTTTGGCTTCGGCATGTACGGCGCGATCTGAAACGTGCCACCGGACGGAGGATAATATCGAGAATAGTGACTGTAGTGAGGCGAAAACGCGCGTATTGTACTGCTCGTACTACTCGTGCCACGGGCTGCGCCGTTTTGGCTGTTCCTATAGAGTCAAGAGTGTAGACTAACCGCTAACGCGCGCGTGCGCTATTGGAATTAGTCGGAATGCCGCTCCGATTATCGTCTGAATGAGAAGGGCGACAATGACGATAAGGCGACTGGGCGATCTCATCAACGTCTTACGATAATGGCAGTTAAAACCGGCAAAGCCGTGTATGCTTCATAAGTGTTGGGTCTAAGTCTTGCTATCATTACGATGATACTTGCTGCTATCAGTATTTCACTATCGAAAGGAGCATTTATAATTAATATTACTCAAGATAATAAACGAATGAACCTACTATTTGGCCGCGTGACTATTTCTGCTCGCTCTGATAGTCACGTCACACCACGCAACACCGGCCAACACACTACCACACTCCACACTGCCACCGGCGCCGCACGAGTGATCAGAGACGAAACACTCGTAACTAACGATTACTTCACCGCACGATTCCGCAGTGTGTACGGTATTTATGGTGGTGTGTGGTGTGGCGTGAGTTCCTATCCGACGAGACTCGAGAGGCGTGCACCGGCAAAAACGGGCATGTCCGATCATTTCCGATCTCGTCAGTCGCGACTTGTAGTATAGTGGGAATTCTCCCTCTCTCTTTCTCCTATTGTTCTGTTTTTTTTTACATAAGCCTCCATAGAATCAGCAACGCTCTGTTAGAGGCTCCGCATAATAAAAGGAACAGAAAATAAGAATTTCAATCTATCAGAAATCTGTGTATTCCACATGATTTCTGATAGATTTTTAGGAAATTCTTGTTCTATGTTGTCTGCTCCTTTTATTGTTCGTAGCCCCTTACTCTTTCTCGGGTACTTCAGTTTTCAGCCTTATTCAGCCCAATTCGGTATTAGCTCCAGTGTTGTTCCATTGGAAAGTTTTAAGTTTTAAGAACCATCGAAAGATCGTAAGGTTTTTGAAAATGAATGAAAGGTTTTTTAATAATGCAAACTACAAAATACATAAATATATTCTATTCGGAGAGAAAATTTTCAAAACTTTATTCGAGTATTTATAATACGGTGTCTACAATAATTAAATCGTAGCAGTCATAGGATCTCAAGTCGCAGAAAATTGATCAATTATTGTCAATTATTCTTCTCTTCTCATTAATTATTATTCTCAATTATTTGATTATGATTGGTTAATTTTCTATGATCTAAGATCCTATAATCATTATTTTTATTGTAGGACTGCATTAAATCTAAATATTATATAATTACAGAAAGCAAAAGATAATTTTCTCTCTCAATCTAACAGGTGAGGCATTTCACGCCAAATCGGGCATCTTTGAAACCGTCATTACAATTTTTTTTTAATTTGCTGACATTCTACAGATAAAAAATATGAGACATGTGTTTCGTGAAAAAAATTTGAGATTTTTTCGTGAAGTTATTTACGCTTGTAAATTGCAGAAATTATTATATCGTTGAAATTTTACATTAGTGTATAATTAAAAAATTCTATTGTATAACAGTGCAATTCTGCATACAGGAAGTGGGAATATATGATATTTTTACAAAATTTTTAAATTGAGTTGAGCTGGCAAGTTGATGTAACGTTGGTGCAACCGAGTCTCAGTGACCTGATAAAACAACACTGATTAGCTCTACTTTTATTAGCTCAACTTTCCATGATTTCACTATGTTTATGTATCATTATTATTATTATTATTATTATGTGACTAATGAAACTATAAATTACACACAATTTCTGTCATGTAGGAAGGGGAGGAGGAAAAAAGCTGTCGAGGTTACCGGTGACTCATCGAACGACCACGACTATGATTATAAATCATACGATTAATCGACGAATGGCAACGGAGATTTACTCTTCCGATTTCACAGGATTTATTCTATGAGTGATTGTTATTTATTGTTATATCACTATGTTGACGAAATGCATTTTTTGAATGATTTTTCGTGGAAATTACCAAACGTACGAACTTGAAATGATATACAATAAATACGAATGGCGGTCAGAATATCTGCTCTAAAAGGCACTCTAGAAAAGCAGATCGTTACAACTGATTTAGAACGCTATTGGTCATTGATTTCCCGTTAGATGGTTACGGCGACCAATAGCGGCTTACCTATCTCAACGCGGCCATTTGAAACTCTAGACAATACAAAACCCATATTGAAAGATAAGATGTTTTCTAGATGCCAAAACGTCTCATATTTTGATTTTGAATATTTTGTCTGAATTATTACAAATAGCTGTTTCATTATATTTTCTTCTGTTTATATCTCTTCAGAGTATACACTACTATAATATAGGAGCTATTTTTATCTCCATGTATTTTTGCAAATTTCCTTCATCACTGCTTCACTTTGAAATTTAAATTGCTATATCTAAACTAAAGACATTGTTCAATAACACTATCAGAAAGTTTTTCTCTGATACTATTCTTTCTCTTATAATGTATTATGCAGGTAAAAGGCTTGTTCATAGGAACTATAATAAATAGCTGTTATTACTGGTTTTTGAAAAAAATTGAATTATTTTTAAATTGAATTATTTAGATTTTATTATTTTATTCTTGTTATTTACATAATGTTAAATAAAGATAAATTGAATTAAAAGAAATAATGCTATTTTCGGTCAAAGTGAATCTTAAATATTCAGTGTGAATTATTTATATACATATAATTACTTTTCGCAATAAATTATTTCGCAGTTTTTAAGATGCTTTTAATTATAAACATAGCGTTTATATTTTTTAAATTAAAATGTTAAGAACTTTGATTATACAAAATACTTATTATATTCAATTCTGTAAACCACACGCCGAAATTTTTCAGTCTTGAAACGCAATCATGAATTGAACTTAGAGTAGTATAATATGATAATCTCACATATTAAATTGACACGAAATTTAATAATACTAATGTTAATAAATGTATCTTGTACTTTATGACTAAATTAACTTGCAATAAAGTTAATCAATCGATTTTAATCGAAAGTTTTCAAATTTTAATTAAACGCTAAGGCTGTATTTTGTTTAATTAAAAACATTTTAGAAAAATGTTAATAATTTGATGTAAATATTTCAAAAATTGTAAATAATTTATTGCGAAAAATAAATGATAAAATGATAACTGGGGAGCATTTAGGTGCACAACTGGTGAGGTTAAACTTTAATATTGATTTTAATTAATCGGCAAATTTTAATTAATTTATCAGGTATTGTCTACATTATTATTTTGATAAAGACAATTATAATTTCTTGTTAAGACTATTTGAAACAAGATTAGATTAAAAACGATAAATCATATAAAAAAGCAATTCTATCTGTTATCAAGACATATCTATTTTACACTATTTTGTTAATATAATTAAAATTATTTTCTTGTTGCCTAACAAGACAAAATTACAAGGAATATATAATTAACAATTTATTTTAAGCAATTCTGATTAAATTAACAGCAATTTATTGAACTGATTAACTTAATCAGCAATTTATTGAAAAATATCTATAGGATTTTATTAATATGAATAGAATTATTAATTCGAAGTGAGAAGAAATATTAGATTAAAATAAACGAATTATACAATTAGAATTTTTATAAGCATCTCTTATATTAACTAAATTAATTAATTATTGATAAAGTTAATCAAATTTTGATTGAAATTCTTAATATTTAATTTAAAAAATCATAAAAGTTTTGTTTAATTAGAAGGAAAAATTATAGAAGTATGCTTCGTTTAAAAAAAAAAAATCATTTTTTTTTTTTAGTAAAAAAAACCTTTATTTTTGCTGTGAAAAAGCAATCGGTGCCAACTTGCAGCCATTCCTAAGTCTAATATAAAATTCGACATCACCGAAAAATATTTTTCTATTGTATACGGATACAGGCACCGCACATGTCTCTCTTTATCTCTTCTTTTTTCAAGAAGACTAATTATCGCGCCGAGATCACGCGGCAAATATATATCAGTGCGCGCATCTACGATTGATCGGATATTGCTTAATTAGACGCTTTATCACACGTTGATAAATCCTCGCATTTCTTCTTTCATGTGACCGGAAGAACTCTTGTGTGGCTGTATTGATTTTGCGTGTTTTTCGTTTGATTCCCGGAGTATGCACTAAAAAGGCACCATCGAGCACGACCAGACGATAATTCAAAAGACACATCTCGAACATCTATATGAAATAAGAAATAGAGACCTTAAAAGACACATAGGATCTTGCAAGTAAGATATTAATAGTGAAAAGCTATGAATAATTATTATACTTTAGATAAATCTACTTCCTATACAGCATAAAACTTGCAACAATATTAATTGCTGCAATGTTATTGCAATATTATTGGAATGATTCTGTGCTGTATTTTTTATGCTCATTTTTATCTCAATATAGATTTATTTTAATCGTGATTTAACTAATTTTTAATTTTTTCTAATTCTTAGAATTATTATTTTCTAATTCTTAGAATAAGAAAAAGATGAAAAATAATTAAGATTGAATTTAGATTAGATAAGTTAATCTACATTGGAAATGCATATTAGAGAATGATGCAAGTAAACTTTTGCAACTATTAGAAATAATTCTTTAAAGGAAATTGTCTTATACCTGGGCCATCTTATCTTGCTTGCCTTCCCAGGACATTTCCTCTGTGTAGAGCGGATCATCGCGCGTGCCAATGAAGAGTGGTTCCCATCTGTGATGCGGATATTCCCTTCTGGTAACGATAAGCGGTCGGATCCTACCCGGATCTGGTCTAATCAACCATCTGGTCAGCCCAGGAAATCGCTGGCAGTGTGGACAGACAAACCTGCGAGAGGGCATCTTGTCCCGTTATTGAACATACATTGTAGTTTCAATATGAATATTTTATTCAATTTTTACGAAACATGAGAGAAAGTTGACTTAGTTGACGCGTGTCAACGATTTCAAATTTAGGACATTCAAGATATGTGGAGACATAAATCCTGTATACACACACACACACACACACACGCACGCACGCACGCACGCACGCACGCACGCACACACACACACACACACACACACACACACACACACACACACACACACACACACACACACACACATATATATACAGGGTATGTCATCAAAATTCGGACAAATCGAATAATTTCTTTAAAATGTTTTTAATGAAAAATTAAATATTACAAAAAATCCTTTTACATGGCACTTGAGGGATATATAGAGCACAATTATTCGATATATCCCCCATTAGCTTGAATGACGGCCTCTATGCTTGGTCTGAAATGTTCACACGCACGCTGTAATGTAACGCTGTTCATGCCGACGAATGTTGCCTCAACAACGGTCCTTAATGACGTCATATTGGGATGCCGAGACTTGTTTGACCCTTTCAACTACGCTCCAAACGTAGTAGTCCAAGGGATTTAAATTTGGGAGGTCAGAATCGGAGTCGAGGCGAGCAATTCGGCTTGTCCTGGCAGTCTCAGAGAGCATTTGTCGTATCTTTAAGGTGTATGATTTCTATCGAAGGTCCTCCTCGGCAATTCAACGCATTGTTGGCTTGCTTGCACCAACAATCGACGTTAATTTTCGCAACGATTGCCTTGGGTCATCCGAAATCAGCGCTTGAACCCTTTCAACGACTACGGGGTTCTCGCGGTGCGTTTTTTCGAGTGACTCTTCCTCGCTGACATACTGGAACCTTCATTGGACTGTTCTAAAGCTATATATTTTGCTATAACATCATAAACGGTTGATCTCGGGTATTCAAAGAACCGAATTATTTCCATTGCTGAGCGTCCAGCGCGAAGGCCTTCGATGATCGCGGCTCTTCGATTATATTGCGCACTTGGTTTCAATATCGGCCATTTTGAGAATATGACTGTTTACTAGAAGCATCAGGCTTTCTCAGACGCCAA
>NW_017259535.1:200414-202294 GCF_001594045.1 Atta colombica | reverse complement strand
GTGTGTGTGTGTGTGTGTGTGTGTGTGTGTGTGTGTGTGTGTGTGTGTGTGTGTATGTATATATATATATATCTATACCTATGAAAATATACCGCCAAGCCGGCACGGCAGGCGGCGAGCAGTTCGCGCTTCGTCGCCGGCGGCTGTTCATTGGATTCTATTTCGAATACAGGCACAACGAAGACTACACCGTGCTTGGGCGGTTTTTGGTGCACCATCTCCATGAAGTCAGAAGCCAATCGCGCACTCGGTAACAGCTCGATATCTGACACAAGCACGCGAGATGTGTTCGCCATCGCTCTCGCTACATTCCGGGTGACGTTGATGGGATATGTCATTCTCCTCTTCCGCCTCTCGGTCTCGGCCTGCCGCCATTGAAGATCAGAGGCAGCGCAATCACCCTGTATACGACTGATTGCACTCAGGGCGGGCGGTCGACCGGCCGGAAACACCAGGTGGACGGAAACCTGCAATTGTATCATGTGTTGCATTGTATCATGTGGTCATTAAATAAAAAGGATTATAATGAATGCGAATTTTATGTACATCGTATAATATACGAGAAAAGGGCGGAAGGACAACAAAGACATGATATTGTATCCAAAATATATATAGAGGAAATCTTATATCAAAAATGTTATAAATATATTATACATTGACCTAAAATCATAAGGATAAAGTATTCTGAATAACAGAATTTTATATTAAGCTAATTGAAGATTGAAGAGTAGCGCTATTCACACGAATTAAATATCTGATTCTTAAATTATTCATATTTGATTGTTAAAGTTATTGAATAACAGATCATAAATTAATAATAAATTTTTAAATAATCATTTATATTTGTGTTAAACTTTTATCTTTATAAATTTATTAGAGATATTTTGTATCATTTAATACGTTAATTAGATAAACTGTAATCGTAAAATACGGAGTATTATACAAGTATAAGTATATACGATACTTCTATGATTTACCATTTATACATTCTTAATCAGTTTTAATAATCTTAATTAATTAAGACGATTTATATTCTGCATTATAGATTAGAATGATTATACTAATCACAAACAAGCATTTTGATAACGGAATTTGCGTCTATTTACTATCACACAACATATTTCATCATATTACTTTCTTTGTCACATGAATAATTTTGCGTTACATCTAGAAAATTATTTTAAGAAATGTACAATATTAAATTAAAACACAATGTGTAAGAAACATAAAAAAAGAAAGCTAAATTATGTGCATTCCATGTACACAATATTGTGCCTTATACATTACATTTAAGCAAACTACCTAGTAAGATTTAATTTTGACTAACAAAAAAACTTTATATACAAAAAATTTCTCTTGTACGATAATAAAGTGTTGTAATTTTTTTTTTATATTATATATATATAAGTGATCTAAAAGCGCAGATTCTCGAGTTCTCGCATTATTATAACGAAAGCATGAAAACTTTGAGGGTCGAGCATAGCATTGTACTAATTGGTAAGAGATTCGCGATCGAGACAAGGAAATTGAGGAGACCTTGTACATGGCAGGCTCGCAACGACAGGCTCGATCAAGCTGAACGACAGCGAGGCCGGCGTCGAGGCCTGGTGCAAATACCGCCAGGCTGAGCGGTCCTTCCCACCGTCTGGCGAGTTCCACGATTCCGTAAACCTGATCGGCGGTGGCGTGTGTGGACAGCGTGACTTGGGGTAAACTGTCTGTCGCTTCAATGGCACCAAGCAACACGAATGGTAGAACCCTGCACGAAGAACAAAAATTTCGCTATCGCAGCAAAATCATCGCATGATACATTCAACGCGAAAGCGACCGAATAGCAAAGAGAGAAAACTTCTACTATAGGATATATATATATATATATA